>NC_134834.1:113777293-114013828 GCF_004210375.1 Tachypleus tridentatus
TTTATTAACCAAACTGTCTTCTACTTTAGTGTGTAAATATTTAGTTTGTATGTCAAACAGTTATTAGTTTATTAACCAAACTGTCTTCTACTTCAGTGTGTAAATATTTAGTTTGTATGTCAAACAGTTATTAGTTTATTAACCAAACTGTCTTCTACTTTGTAAATATTTAGTGTATGTAAATATTTAGTTTGTATGTCTTCTAACTTCAGTTAATTTTAGTTTGTATTCAACCAAACTGTATTAACCAAACTGTCTTCTACTTCAGTGTGTAAATATTTAGTTTGTATGTCAAACAGTTATTAGTTTATTAACCAAAGTTTGTATGTCAGTTAATTTATTAGCCAAACTTTTACTTCAATGTGTAAATATTTAGTTTGTATGTCAAACAGTTATTAGGTTATTAGCCAAACTGTCTTCTACTTCAATGTGTAAATATGTAGTTTGTATGTCAAACAGTTATTAGTTTATTAACCAAACTGTCTTCTACTTTAGTATTGTGTAAATATTTAGTTTGTATGTCAAACAGTTATTAGTTTATTAACCAAACTGTCTTCTACTTTAGTGTGTAAATATTTAGTTTGTATGTCAAACAGTTATTAGTTTATTAACCAAACTGTCTTACTTTATGTAAATATTTTTGGTTTGTATGTCAAACAGTTACTAGTTTATTAACCAAACTCTTCCACTTTAGTGTGTAAATATTTAGTTTGTATGTCAAACAGTTATTAGTTTATTACTGTCTTTTTTACTTTAATGTGTAAATATTTGGTTTGTATGTCAAACAGTTATTAGTTTATTAACCAAACTGTCTTCTACTTCAGTGTGTAAATATTTAGTTTGTATGTCAAACAGTTATTAGTTTATTAACCAAACTGTCTTCTACTTCAATGTGTAAATATTTAGTTTGTATGTCAAACAGTTATTAGTTTATTAGCCAAACTGTCTTCTACTTCAATGTGTAAATATTTAGTTTGTATGTCAAACAGTTATTAGTTTATTAACCAAACTGTCTTCTACTTCAATGTGTAAATATTTAGTTTGTATGTCAAACAGTTATTAGTTTATTAACCAAACTGTCTTCTACTTCAATGTGTAAATATTTAGTTTGTATGTCAAACAGTTATTAGTTTATTAGCCAAACTGTCTTCTAACTTAATGTGTGTCAAACAAATATTTAGTTTGTATGTCAAACAGTTATTAGTTTATTAACCAAACTGTCTTCTACTTCAATGTGTAAATATTTAGTTTGTATGTCAAACAGTTATTAGTTTATTAGCCAAACTGTCTTCTACTTCAATGTGTAAATATTTAGTTTGTATGTCAAACAGTTATTAGTTTATTAACCAAACTGTAAATATTTAGTTTGTATGTCAAACAGTTATTAGTTTATTAACCAAACTGTCTTCTACTTCAATGTGGAAATATTTAGTTTGTATGTCAAACAGTTATTAGTTTATTAGCCAAACTGTCTTCTACTTCAATGTGTAAATATTTAGTTTGTATGTCAAACAGTTATTAGTTTATTAGCCAAACTGTCTTTTACTTCAATGTGTAAATATTTAGTTTGTATGTCAAACAGTTATTAGTTTATTATGTGTAAACTGTCTTTGTATGTCAAACAGTTATTAGTTTATTAGCCAAACTGTCTTTTTAATGTGTAAATATTTAGTTTGTATGTCAAACAGTTATTAATTTATTAGCCAAACTGTCTTCTATTTTCAGTGTGTAAATATTTAGTTTGTATGTCAAACAGTTATTAGTTTATTAGCCAAACTGTCTTCTACTTCAGTGTGTAAATATTTAGTTTGTATGTCAAAGAGTTATTAGTTTATTAACCAAACTGTCTTCTACTTTAGTGTGTAAATATTTAGTTTGTATGTCAAACAGTTATTAGTTTATTAACCAAACTGTCTTCTACTTCAGTGTGTAAATATTTAGTTTGTATGTCAAACAGTTATTAGTTTATTAACCAAACTGTCTTCTACTTCAGTGTGTAAATATTTAGTTTGTATGTCAAACAGTTATTAATTTATTAACCAAACTGTCTTCTACTTCAATGTGTAAATATTTAGTTTGTATGTCAAACAGTTATTAGTTTATTAACCAAACTGTCTTTTACTTAATGTGTAAATATTTAGTTTGTATGTCAAACAGTTATTAGTTTATTAGCCAAACTGTCTTTTACTTTAATGTGTAAATATTTAGTTTGTATGTCAAACAGTTATTAATTTATTAGCCAAACTGTCTTTTACTTCAATGTGTAAATATTTAGTTTGTATGTCAAACAGTTATTATTTTATTAATCAAACTGTCTCTAACTTCAATGTGTAAATATTTAGTTTGTATGTCAAACAGTTATTAGTTTATTAACCAAACTGTCTCTACTTTAGTGTGTAAATATTTAGTTTGTATGTCAAACAGTTATTAGTTTATTAACCAAACTGTCTTCCACTTTAGTGTGTAAATATTTAGTTTGTATGTCAAACAGTTATTAGTTTATTAACTAAACTGTCTTCTACTTCAGTGTGTAAATATTTAGTTTGTATTTCAAACAGTTATTAGTTTATTAACCAAACTGTCTTTTACTTTAATGTGTAAATATTTAGTTTGTATGTCAAACAGTTATTAATTTATTAGCCAAACTGTCTTTTACTTCAATGTGTAAATATTTAATTTGTATGTCAAACAGTTATTAGTTTATTAGCCAAACTGTCTTCTACTTCAATGTGTAAATATTTAGTTTGTATGTCAAACAGTTATTAGTTTATTAGCCAAACTGTCTTGTACTTTAATGTGTAAATATTTAGTTTGTATGTCAAACAGTTATTAGTTTATTAGCCAAACTGTCTTCTACTTCAATGTGGAAATATTTAGTTTGTATGTCAAACAGTTATTAGTTTATTAGCCAAACTGTCTTTTACTTCAATGTCTAAATATTTAGTTTGTATGTCAAACAGTTATTAGTTTATTAGCCAAACTGTCTTTTACTTTAATGTGTAAATATTTAATTTGTATGTCAAACAGTTATTAATTTATTAGCCAAACTGTCTTTTACTTCAATGTCTAAATATTTAATTTGTATGTTCAAACAGTTATTAGTTTATTAACCAAACTGTCTTTTACTTCAATGTCTAAATATTTAGTTTGTATGTCAAACAGTTATTAGTTTATTAGCCAAACTGTCTTTTACTTCAATGTGTAAATATTTAGTTTGTATGTCAAACAGTTATTAGTTTATTAACCAAACTGTCTTTTACTTTATTGTGTAAATATTTAGTTTGTATGTCAAACAGTTATTAGTTTATTAGCCAAACTGTCTTCTACTTCAGTGTGTAAATATTTAGTTTGTATGTCAAACAGTTATTAGTTTATTAACCAAAGTGTCTTCTACTTCAGTGTGTAAATATTTAGTTTGTATGTCAAAGTGGTATTAGTTTATTAACCAAACTGTCTTCTACTTTTTAGTGTGTAAATATTTAGTTTGTATGTCAAACAGTTATTAGTTTATTAACCAAACTGTCTTCTACTTCAATGTGTAAATATTTAGTTTGTATGTCAAACAGTTATTAGTTTATTAACCAAACTGTCTTCTACTTCAGTGTGTAAATATTTAGTTTGTATGTCAAACAGTTATTAATTTATTAACCAAACTGTCTTCTACTTCAATTTGTAAATATTTAGTTTGTATGTCAAACAGTTACTAGGTGATTAACCAAACTGTCTTCCACTTTAGTGTGTAAATATTTAGTTTGTATGTCAAACAGTTATTAGTTTATTAACTAAACTGTCTTGTACTTCAGTGTGTAAATATTTAGTTTGTATGTCAAACAGTTATTAGTTTATTAGCCAAACTGTCTTTTACTTTAATGTGTAAATATTTAGTTTGTATGTCAAACAGTTATTAGTTTATTAATGAAACTGTTTTCTACTTCAATGTGTAAATATTTAGTTTGTATGTCAAACAGTTATTAGTTTATTAGCCAAACTGTCTTCTACTTCAATGTGTAAATATTTAGTTTGTATGTCAAACAGTTATTAGTTTATTAACCAAACTGTCTTTTACTTTAATGTGTAAATATTTAGTTTGTATGTCAAACAGTTATTAATTTATTAGCCAAATTGTCTTTTACTTCAATGTCTAAATATTTAGTTTGTATGTCAAACAGTTATTATTGTATTAATCAAACTGTCTCCAACTTCAATGTACAACATATGTAGTTTGTATGTCAAACAGTTATTAGTTTATTAACCAAACTGTCTTCTACTTTTAGTGTGTAAATATTTAGTTTGTATGTCAAACAGTTATTAGTTTATTAACCAAACTGTCTTCTACTTTAGTGTGTAAATATTTAGTTTGTATGTCAAACAGTTATTAGGTGATTAACCAAACTGTCTTCCACTTTAGTGTGTAAATATTTAGTTTGTATGTCAAACAGTTATTAGTTTATTAACTAAACTGTCTTCTACTTCAGTGTGTAAATATTTAGTTTGTATGTCAAACAGTTATTAGTTTATTAACTAAACTGTCTTGTACTTCAGTGTGTAAATATTTAGTTTGTATGTCAAACAGTTATTAGTTTATTAGCCAAACTGTCTTTTACTTCAATGTCTAAATATTTAATTTGTATGTCAAACAGTTATTAGTTTATTAGCCAAACTGTCTTCTACTTCAATGTGTAAATATTTAGTTTGTATGTCAAACAGTTATTAGTTTATTAGCCAAACTGTCTTGTACTTTAATGTGTAAATATTTAGTTTGTATGTCAAACAGTTATTAGTTTATTAGCCAAACTGTCTTCTACTTCAATGTGTAAATATTTAGTTTGTATGTCAAACAGTTATTAGTTTATTAGCCAAACTGTCTTTTACTTCAAGTGTGTAAATATTTAGTTTGTATGTCAAACAGTTATTAGTTTATTAGCCAAACTGTCTTTTACTTCAATGTGTAAATATTTAGTTTGTATGTCAAACAGTTATTAGTTTTTTAACCAAACTGTCTTTTACTTTAATGTGTAAATATTTAGTTTGTATGTCAAACAGTTATTAATTTATTAGCCAAACTGTCTTCTACTTCAGTGTGTAAATATTTAGTTTGTATGTCAAACAGTTATTAGTTTATTAGCCAAACTGTCTTTTACTTTAATGTGTAAATATTTAGTTTGTATGTCAAACAGTTATTAGTTTATTAGCGAAACTGTCTTCTACTTCAATATGTAAATATTTAGTTTGTATGTCAAACAGTTATTAGTGTATTAACCAAACTGTCTTCTACTTCAATCAATGTAAATATTTAGTTTGTATGTCAAACAGTTATTAGTTTATTAGCCACACTGTCTTCTACTTCAATGTGTAAATATTTAGTTTGTATGTCAAGCAGTTATTAGTTTATTAGCCAAACTGTCTTCCACTTTAATGTGTAAATATTTAGTTTGTATGTCAAACAGTTATTAGTTTATTAGCCAAACTGTCTTGTACTTTAATGTGTAAATATTTAGTTTGTATGTCAAACAGTTATTAGTTTATTAACCAAACTGTCTTCTACTTCAATGTGTAAATATTTAATTTGTATGTCAAACAGTTATTAGTTTATTAGCCAAACTGTCTTCTACTTCAGTGTGTAAATATTTAGTTTGTATGTCAACAGTTATTAGTTTATTAGCCAAACTGTCTTCTACTTCAATGTGTAAATATTTAGTTTGTATGTCAAACAGTTATTAGTTTATTAACCAAACTGTCTTTTACTTTAGTGTGTAAATATTTAGGTTGTATGTCAAACAGTTATTAGTTTATTAATCAAACTGTCTTCTACTTCAATGTCTAAATATTTAGTTTGTATGTCAAGCAGTTATTAGTTTATTAACCAAACTGTCTTCTACTTTAATGTGTAAATATTTAGTTTGTATGTCAAACAGTTATTAGTTTATTAATCAAACTGTCTTCTACTTCAATGTGTAAATATTTAGTTTGTATGTCAAACAGTTATTAGTTTATTTGCCAAACCTAAATATTTATTTATCATTATATTTCTCAGCAACAAGAAGTAGAAAAGTTAAGGAAAATCTCTACAAAAGATAAAATCGTTGAGGCGATGTCGGCTGCCGCGCAACAAGCAGAAGAAAGAAAACATAAACATGATGAAAAAATGGAAGCAGTCAGCAGGGGAAGGTCAGCGAGAGCACGTGCTAGATATATATATATAGATACAAATAATTTTAGGTAAAAAAAAACCAGCAGAAGAGTTTTCTTAAAGTTGGTTACCGTAATCATACTTTGTTTTAAAATAATTTGATATATTAATCCTTTAAACTTCGTCCAACTTTTCCAATTTAGTCTCAAAGATGAGTTTGATTAAACAGTAACGCGTATGTGGCTCACGGTGAACATCGTAGTTCCTAAACTATACATAAACGTATAGCATTTAAAATAATTACCACGTGCTGACAGTGAAAGGTTTCCCCGTAACAATGGTTTTCTACTTTAATAATTGTATTAATATTCGGTTCGTTACGAGACACACCCTTCTGTTGATCACGTGACCTTCTGTGCTAGTGAGTTAGAGTACTTTCCCTGGTCGGATATTCTTCCTTGAACAAGAAATCACTTTTCGCGGCCGGTTAGTAATAGGTACTTTATAAATGTATTGGTCAAACGTCACCTGTTTGATCGAGTCAGGAGTTGCCCAAGAACTGACGATTGGTGTTGTTGACTAGCTACTTTTTCTCTGGTTTAGATTCACGAAATTAGAGACAGCTGTAATCTGACAGCCCTTGTTTAGCGCTGCACGATGTTCAGACACAAACATCCTCACTGTTTATTACCCTTTGATTCTCCATTAAAGTGATATCTTATGCCATTTGTTACATTCTTTGTACTTCGACATACAACATTTTATTTGCTATTTATAACACCTTTCTACCTGTCCATAGTGGATGTGTGTTCCTTGGTCGCTTATAAAGCTTAGATTCAAAGGTCGAACCCGCTACTGATAGAGAACAAAAGGTTTATTGCACAGTTTTGCCCTTGAAAATAACAATCAAACAGACTGAAGTGAATGTATCTTAACTGAAACATAATTATTTTGTAGATGTTTATAACTGAGAAGGACCCACAGTGACACAACAGTATATGTGCAGACTTACAATGCTAGAAACTAAGTTTCGATACCCATGATGAGAGGCTTTGTGCATAACTTTTAACAAACTTTACTGAGAAGTATACATATATACCTATTTTATTTGGTATTTCTTACCTGAGAGATGTATAAATATATATATATAATTTTAAGCCAAAATAAAACACATTAAAATTAAACAAAATACGCTGCATATTTTGAAAAGATCGTAGGATACAAGCTACATGGAATTATAAAATGTACCTAGGTTTTGTAGATGAATGTGGGAGTAGGACCCACATTGCGATGGGGATACACCGTCTATCAGTCTTAACCTCCAATTCGGTAGTCTCACATAAGACTGTTTCTTACGCAGTCCTTCCACATGATTTTGTTCCCTTATTTAACTTCATTTAAATGTATTTATTTCGTTTCACTAATATATATATATATATATATGACTATTTTTTTCTATATATTTTAACTGAGAGGTAAATACTTATTTTGTTCATCGTTTCAGAGAAAAATATTTACAGAATCTTCAGGAGAAAGTAAGAGCCCATGAAGAGAAGGCTAGAAAAGTTCGGCAGCGGAAAGAAATGTTTAACCAACTTCCATCCACCCCTGAAAGAAATGAGTGTCACACTGACTTTTATGGGTCATGTGACGAATAAACCTATCTGATTGGTGATTCACAAAGAAACTATCATAAAAAAAAAAATGTTGAATCTTTCGAAACACGTAACTATATATAACTGATTCAACATTTAGAATATTTTAATATCTGTGAGTTTGTTATTTGTAGAGTATAAAGTAAAATATATATATATAAAACCATGATTTGCATACATACGTTGTGTGTGCGTACAGAGCAACATTAAGGTATAGCACTGCCTTGGGATATTCACGTGATCGCTCAGAAAAGAAACCATCGTATTAGTTACTACGTCATTAAACACGCAATCAGTCACCTGATCGCTCATTGCTCTGGAATAATTCTGTCCGTTGCAGCGATCTCTGCGTTACAAAATTAAAATAAAAACATATTTTACCAAATCATCTTCACCAAGATTGTTCGATGTGTCTTAAAGTTGCTGACTGTGTGTAAGCGTGGCCCTATATGTGTGTGTCTGTATACATAGACACTCTGTCTGTTTTTATTTAAAAGTAAAAGAAACTGAGAAAAATTGAACTTATTTCCGAAAACTTTCAATAAATAGGCTAATTTTCTAATTAATTACTTCATTTATTCATCTCCAACTTTTAAAAAACCGCAATCGTTTTGTTTATAACTCCTCTTGTGAGTTTTACAGAGGAAAGTTTTCATTTCTTTTCTAAATGAACCCTCTGGCATGGCATGGCCTAGCGCGTAAGGCGTGCGACTCGTAATCCGAGGGTCGCGGGTTCGTGCCCGCGTCGCGCCAAACATGCTCGCCCTCCCAGCCGTGGGGGCGTTATAATGTGACGGTCAATCCCACTATTCGTTGGTAAAAGTAGTAGCCCAAGAGTTGGCGGTGGGTGGTGATGACAAGCTGCCTTCCCTCTAGTCTTACACTGCTAAATTAGGGACGGCTAGCACAGATAGCCCTCGAGTAGCTTTGTGCGAAATCCCAAAACAAATGAACCCTCTACTGGTTATTTTACGTTATTTACAAAAAAAATAAATAATTATTTGGAAATTACCCCCTCTTTAGGGCTTAGTTCTCTGTGATGTGGAAGGTGTGAATATAACTACATACGATTGTAGATATTACATGCAAAAACAAATCACTCCTATATGAAGAAAACAAAATAATAAACTTAATATATTAAAAGTTAAGCCTAGTTAACAATAGATACTGTTTAATATGAATTGGTACTTACATAATCATTTTTAAAACTAAAGACACTTCTTGTACAAATTATTATGATTTTAATTTACATTCTTTACTATTTATATAATTTCTTTAATATAGGTTTAGTTATTGTTTTTTATTTATAGTTATTTACCATAAATATTTATGTACTTATCTCCAGTTATTTACCCACTTCTCGGTTTTCATTCAAGTCAATAAAATACTTATTTAGACCGATTTTAATTGTTCTGCTATATTAATTCTACGTATTTCTTCTTTCACGTGGCCCCCACTGGCATAGCGGTATGTCTGTTTCGATACCCGTGGTGGGCAGAACACAGATAGCCCATTGTGTAGTTTTGTGCACAACTACAATCAACTCTTCCAGGTAACTCATACAGAACCTTAACTACTCCTTGTGTGTTGCCACAACAATCTAGCCTCGTTACCGGATGTCTCTCACTATTTAATCTAATCAATGTACATTAAGAACATTTCTATAATACTTAATATAGACAACTGCTTTAATCTAGACGGTTCCATTGATTTCTTTCTAAGCCTAATAATATTTTTGTACAATATGGCTAACTCAATTTGTATAGAGTCAGCAACCGATGTGATTCAGTACCATAAAACATAATCAACTGATCCATAGTATAATATTTTTAACTTATATATCGGCAAAAGATATCTGATTGTTACAAATATGTATGTTAACTTCCATATTTTTTTAGTTATATATAATATTCACTTCGGAACAGTTACATTGTTAGATATACGATTAATACAGCTCTTTCATAAATATTGAGAGCTACAGAGATTGGCTGGCCTATATTATAGGGTGACAATTTCATATAATTTGAGTATCTGACGTTACGTGATGGTGTATTTATATTTAACTAGTATTTAGTGGTAGTGTATTTATATCTAACAAGTATTTAGTGATAGTGTATTTATATCTAACCAGTATTTCGTGCTAGTGTGTTTATATCTAACAAGTATTTAGTGCTAGTGTGTTTACATCTAACAAGTATTTAGTGATAGTGTATTTATATCTAACAAGTATTTAGTGATAGTGTATTTATATCTAACCAGTATTTCGTGCTAGTGTGTTTATATCTAACAAGTATTTAGTGCTAGTGTGTTTACATCTAACAAGTATTTAGTGATAGTGTATTTATATCTAACCAATATTTAGTGTTAGTGTGTTCATATTTAACCAGTATTTAGTGTTAGTGTTTATATCTAACCCGTTTTTAATGTTAGTGTGTTTATATCTAACAAGTATTTAGTGATAGTGTGTTTACATCTAACCAATATTTAGTGCTAGTGTGTTCATATCAAACCAGTATTTGGTGTTAATGTGTTTATATCTAACCAAAATTTAGTGGTAGTGTGTTTATATCTAACAAGTATTTAGTGAGAGTGTGTTTATATCTAACCAGTATTATTGTTAGAGTGTTTATATCTAACACGAATTTAGTGGTAGTGTATTTATATCTAACCAGTATTTAGTGCTAGTGTGTTTACATCTAACAAGTATTTAGTGATAGTGTATTTATATCTAACCAATATTTATTGTTAGTGTGTTTATATTTAATCAGTATTTAGTGTTAGAGTGTTTATATCTAACAAGTCTCTTATTATTATAACATTAAGTGTCTCTTACTATTATATCATTAAGTACCTCTTATTATTATAACATTAAGTTTCTCCTGTATGATAACCTTAAGTGTCTCTTATTATTATAACATTAAGTGTCTCTTATTATTATAACATTAAGTGTCTCTTATTATAATATTAAGTGTCTCCTGTATGATAACCTTAAGTGTCTCTTATTATTATAACATTAAGTGTCTCTTACTATTATAACATAAAGTGACTCTCATTATTATAACATTAAGTGTCTCTTATTATTATAACATTAAGTGTCTCTTATGATTATAACATTTAGTGTCTCTTATTATTATAACATTAAGTGTGTCTTATTATTATAACATTAAGTGTCTCTTCTTATTATAACATTAAGTGTATCTTATTATTATAACATTAAGTGTCTCTTACTATTATATCATTAAGTACCTCTTATTATTATAACATTAAGTTTCTCCTGTATGATAACCTTAAGTGTCTCTTATTATTATAACATTAAGTTTCTCTTATTATTTTAATATTAAGTGTCTCTTATTATTATAACATTAAGTGTCTCTTATTATAATATTAAGTGTCTCCTGTCATAACAACATTGTCTGTTATTATTATAACATTAAGTGTCTCTTATTCTTATAACATTAAGTGTCTCTTACTATTATAACATAAAGTGACTCTCATTATTATAACATTAAGTGTCTCTTATTATTATAACATTAAGTGTCTCTTATGATTATAACATTTAGTGTCTCTTATTATTATAACATTAAGTGTGTCATTATTATAACATTAAGTGTCTCTTCTTATTATAACATTAAGTGTCTCTTATTATAACATTAAGGGTCTCCTGTTATAATAACATTGTCTCTTATTATTATAACATTAAGTGTCTCTTATTATTATAACATTAAGTGTCTCCTGTTATAATAACATTAAGTGTCTTCTATAATTATAACATTAAATGTCTTCTATGATTATAACTTTAAGTGTCTTCTATAATCATAACATTAAGTGTCTCCTATAATTATAACATTAAGTGTTTTCTCTTGTTATAACATTAAGTGATTTCTATTATTATAACATTAAGTGTTTTCTATTATTATAATATTAAGTGTTTCCTACAATTATAATATTGTCTTCTATTATTATAACATTGAGTGTCTCCTGTTATAATAACATTGTCTCTTATTATTATAACATTAAGTGTCTCTTACTATTATAACATTAAGTGTCTCCTGCTATAATAACATTGCCTCTTATTATTATAACATTAAGTGTCTCTTATTATTATAACATTAAGTGTCTCTTATTATTATAACATTAAGTGTCTCCTGTTATAATAACATTGTCTTTTACTATTATAACATTAAGTGACTCTTATTATTATAACATTAAGTGTCTTTTACTATTATAACATTAAGTGTCTCCTGTCATAATAACATTGTCTGTTATTATTATAACATTAAGTGTCTTATTATTATAACATTATGTGGCTCTTATTATTATAACATTAAGTATCTCTTACTATTATAACATTAAGTGTCTCTTATTATTATAATATTAAGTGTCTCCTGTCATAATAACATTGTCTGTTATTATTATAACATTAAGTGTCTTATTATTATAACATTAAGTGTCTTATTATTATAACATTAAGTGTCTCTTACTATTATAACATTAAGTGTCTCTTATTATTATAACATTAAGTGTCTCTTACTATTATAACATTAAGTGTCTCTTACTGTTATAACATTAGGTGTTTCTTATTGTTATAACAATAAGTGTCTCCTGTTATAATAACATTGTCTCTTATTATTATAACATTAAGTGTCTCGTGTTATAATAATGTTGTCTCTTACTATTATAACATTAAGTGTCTTGTGTTATAATAACAGTCTCTTTTTATTATAACATTAAGTGTCTCGTGTTATAATAATGTTGTCTCTTACTATTATAACATTAAGTGTCTCGTGTTATGATAATATTGTCTCTTATTATTATAACATTAAGTGTCTCCTGTTATAATAACATTGTCTCTTATTATTATAACATTAAATTTCTCTTATTATTATAATATTAAGTGTCTCTTATTATTATAACATTAAGTGTCTCTAATTATTATAATATTAAGTGTTTCCTGTTATAGTAACATTAAGTGCCTCTTATTATTGTAACATTAAGTGTCTCCTGTTATAATAACATTGTCTCTTATTATTATAACATTAAATTTCTCTGATTATTATAATATTAAGTGTCTCTTATTATTATAACATTAAGTGTCTCTTATTATTATAACATTAAGTGTCTCTTACTATTATAACATTAAGTGTCTCTTACTGTTATAACATTAGGTGTTTCTTATTGTTATAACAATAAGTGTCTTCTGTTATAATAACATTGTCTCTTATTATTATAACATTAAGTGTCTCGTGTTATAATAATGTTGTCTCTTACTATTATAACATTAAGTGTCTTGTGTTATAATAACATTGTCTCTTTTTATTATAACATTAAGTGTCTCGTGTTATAATAATGTTGTCTCTTACTATTATAACATTAAGTGTCTCGTGTTATGATAACATTGTCTCTTATTATTATAACATTAAATTTCTCTTATTATTATAATATTAAGTGTCTCTTATTATTATAACATTAAGTGTCTCTAATTATTATAATATTAAGTGTTTCCTGTTATAGTAACATTAAGTGCCTCTTATTATTGTAACATTAAGTGTCTCCTGTTATAATAACATTGTCTCTTATTATTATAACATTAAATTTCTCTGATTATTATAATATTAAGTGTCTCTTATTATTATAACATTAAGTGTCTCTAATTATTATAATATTAAGTGTTTCCTGTTATAGTAACATTAAGTGTCTCTTATTATTATAATATTAAGTGTCTCCTGTAATAATAACATTAAGTGTCTTCTATAATTATAACATTAAATGTCTTCTATGATTCTAACTTTAAGTGTCTTCTATAATTATAACATTAAGTGTTTTCTCTTGTTATAACATTAAGTGATTTCTATTATTATAACATTAAGTGTTTTCTATTATTATAATATTAAGTGTTTCCTACAATTATAATATTGTCTTCTATTATTATAAAATTGAGTGTCTTCTATAATTATAACATTAAGTGTCTTCTATAATTATAACATTAAGTGTCTTCTATAATTATAACATTAAGTGTCTCCTATTATTATAACCTTAAGTGTTTCCTACAATTATAATATTGTCTTCTATTATTATAATATTAAGTGTTTTTTATTATTATATATTGGGAACTCATATATTTTTAACAAATTTATTTACTGTTCCTGTGGGGACAATGAATTGCTACTATTTTTGGTTGCTGTACTTTTACTTATACAATCAAACAGTTCGTATATCTTGTCTTATGGTTTAACTTTATTTTATCACATAACCTGTCTGATAATACATAACTTTATTGCAGTCATTCTCAAGTACGGTTCTCTTTTGGACAAGCCAATTCATGTAGACGTACATCAACAAAATATAAAAGTATGGATAACTAAGTAAATATGGATAACTAGTAAATATGGAAAACTAAAAAAATACGGATATCTAAATAAATATGGATAACTAAGTAAATATGGATAACTAGTAAATATGGATAACTAAAAAAATACGGATATCTAAAAAAATACGGATAACTAAGTAAATATGGATAACTAAAAAAATACGGATAATAAAATACATGGATAAGAAGTAAATATGTATAACTAAATAAATATGGATAACTAAGTAAGTATGGATAATTAATAAATATGGATAACTAGTAAATATGGATAACTAAGTAAATATGGATGAATAAGTAAGTATGGATAACTAGTAAATATGGATAACAAAATAAATATGGATAACTAAGAAAATATAGATAACTAAATATACATGGATAACAAGTAAATATGTATAACTAAATAAATATGGATAATTACGTAAGCATGGATAATTAATAGATCTGGATAACTAGTAAATATGGATAAGTAAGTAAATAAGTATGGATAATTAATAAATATGGATAACTAGTAAATATGGATAGCTAAGTAAGTATGGATAATTAATAAATATGGATAACTGGTAAACATGGATAACTAAGTAAGTATGGATAATTAATAAATATGGATAACTAGTAAATATGAATAAGTAAGTCAGTAAGTATGGATAACTAGTAAATATGAATAAGTAAGTAAGTAAATATGGATAACTAGTAAATATGAATAAGTAAGTAAGTTAATATGGATAACTAGTAAATATGGAAAGCTAAGTAAGTATGGATAATTAATAAATATGGATAACTAGTAAATATTGATAACTAAGTAAATATGGATGAATAAGTAAGTATGGATAACTAGTAAATATAGAAAACCAAGAAAATATGGATAACTAAATATACATGGATAACAAGTAAATATGTATAACTAAATAAATATGGATAATTACGTAAGTATGGATAATTAATAGATCCAGATAACTAGTAAATATGAATAAGTAAGTAAGTAAGTATGGATAACTAGTAAATATGGATAAGTAAGTAAGTAAGTATGGATAATTAATAAATATGGATAACTAGTAAATATGGATAAGTAAGTAAGTAAATATGGATAACTAGTAAATATGGATAGCTAAGTAAGTATGGATAATTAATAAATATGGATAACTAGTAAATATGAAGAAGTAAGTAAGTAAGTATGAATAACTAGTAAATATGGATAACTAGTAAATATGAATAAGTAAGTAAGTAAATATGGATAACTAGTAAATATGGATAAGTAAGTAAGTAAATATGGATAACTAGTAAATATGGAAAGCTAAGTAAGTATGGATAATTAATAAATATGGATAACTAGTAAATATGGATAACTAGTAAACATGGATAACTAAGTAAGTATGTATAATTAATAAATATGGATAACTAGTAAATATGAATAAGTAAGTAAGTATGGATAACTAGTAAATATGAATAAGTAAGTAAGTAAATATGGATAACTAGTAAATATGGATAACTAAGTAAGTATGGATAATTAATAAATATGGATAACTAGTAAATATGGATAAGTAAGTAAGTAAATATGGATAAGTAAGTAAGTAAATATGGATAACTAGTAAATATGGATAACTAAGTGAATATGGATAACTAAAAAAATACGGATAACTAAATAAATATGGATAACTAAGTAAGTATGGATAACTAAATATACATGGATAAGAAGTAAATATGTATAACTAAATAAATATGGATAACTAAGTAAGTATGGATAATTAATAAATATGGATAACTAGTAAATATGGATGCTTAATAAATATGGATAACTAAGTAAGTATGGATAATTAAGTAAATATATACAGTTTTTATTACTTTGTTTGATGAGTAATATATTGTGTTAGGATTCTTTTTATGGTTATAGTGTATTTAATATTAGTACATATTCCAAAAATATTAAATGACATCCAGTTCTAAACCAAACAATGACATCTAGTTCTAAACGAGACAATGACATCTGGTTCTAAACGAGAGAGAAGCGACACGTTGCCTACACATGTATTATTTAACAATCTAGTGTTTCATTGATTGTAGAAAAAATAAATTTTAATTTAAAAATACTTGTTTCGTATTGTATCAACCTAGAATTAGGTATAGTTATTTTAACACTCAGAGTCGAGAGTGTTTTATTGGTATTCATTGTTGAGTGGTACAATATATTTTTCCAACTGACTGCTCTTTACAAACCACGTTAGGTAAATTCCTAGAAGTCACTGAATACATTTATGACCGACTGGCTTCCTGAGTAACTTCAATTTATAAACTGTTAAACAGTAGTTGTCTACCGGTGACTCAGCGGTAAGTCTGCAGATTTACCACAATAAAAATCAGGTTTCGATACCCTTGATAGGCAGAGCATATATAGCCCAAAGAAACTGTAGTTACTTTAGTTCGAAGTTTCGTGATACGGTAACAGTTGAACGGTGAAGAAGGTCGATTGTAAAATGAAATTGTTTTATTAACATGTGAAGTTACGAAGATGTTACAAAATATGAAACGCTGTTTATTCAAACCGCTGACCATTGGTCATCGTATTACTTTGATCTTTTGCTTGTTTATCACAAGATTTGTAACATTTTCCTTCTTTAAATAAAGTACCCTAGTGGGCTTAGGAAGTTACAACATTAAAATGCAGGATACGTATACCAACGATGAAAAGACTGTTCAATGAATAGCTTTTTGTCAAACTTTAAATAAAACATATCTTAGGTTTGGAACAGTGAGTTCCGTGTTAAACAATTGATATTGTGTTACTTTTCTATCGATAGTTAACGAAGATTCGCTCTGTCGTGTTGTGCATATATCGTTGTTATTGTCAACGGTTTCATGTGGCTATTGTTGTCTGTTTCAGGTTGTTGTCATTGTCAACGGTTTCATGTGGTTATTGTTGTCTGTTTCAGGTTGTTGTCATTGTCAACGGTTTCATGTGGTTATTGTTGTCTGTTTCAGGTTGTTGTCATTGTCAACGGTTTCATGTGGTTATTGTCTGTTTCAGGTTGTTGTCATTGTCAACGGTTTCATGTGGTTATTGTTGTCTGTTTCAGGTTGTTGTCATTGTCAACGGTTTCATGTGGTTATTCTTGTCTGTTTCAGGTTGTTGTCGTTGTCAACGGTTTCATGTGGTTATTGTTGTCTGTTTCAGGTTGTTGTCATTGTCAACGGTTTCATGTGGTTATTGTTGTCTGTTTCAGGTTGTTGTTATTGTCAACGGTTTCATGTGGTTATTGTTGTCTGTTTCAGGTTGTTGTTATTGTCAACGGTTTCATGTGGTTATTGTTGTCTGTTTCAGGTTGTTGTCATTGTCAACGGTTTCATGTGGTTATTGTTGTCTGTTTCAGGTTGTTGTTATTGTCAACGGTTTCATGTGGTTATTGTTGTCTGCTTCATGTGGTTATTTTTGTCTGTTTCAGGTTGTTGTTGTTGTTATCTTCTTAGGTAGTTGTTGTTATTTTTGCTTTAAGGAACATATACAATCCTGGAAACCATAAGCATTTAATGCAATGGAATAATTTTATTTCACAATATTTCTTTAACAGTCTGCTTTTCATTGTTTAATTATTTTAATTTAGAGCACATAAACAACAAATTATTTTCTTCAGGCACCGTGTTAACTATAAAAAACGACTAATTACAGAATAATGCGGCCTTCAATTTACTTTTACAGAACTAAGTTTGGAACTATGGACTTACCAGAACAAGTCATTAGGAAGTAAGACAAAATATAAATATCGTTAAGCCTTTAAAATAAATGTTGAAATATAATATAAGGAAAGATATGAAATGTGAAATTAAAACTGAAACCCAAGATAAAACTTTAGATTTAGTGTTGGAAACTGCAAAAAGTACCAGAGTATTTAAAAACTTTCACGAAAAACATTAGGTTATGTAATCCTTCTGAGCCACCGTAGTTATAAATTAGTCGCACCTTGTGGTAAATAATGGAAACTCATTATTTCAAGTTTGCAGTTTAGCACATCCGTGTTGACAAATTATTTATTTAAGTATTCAATAAAGGTGTGTATAAAATGAAAAGAAAGACAACACAAAATATATGAAATCTACCACTATCAACTGGAAAACTTCTACTTGTGGTGTGAAATTTATTGTACGTAGCCATTACGTAAAGTCGAGAGAAGCTGGGCCAACTCACTTATTTAAAACATGTTATTATAGTGTATGTGATAAGTAGGGTATTTTATCATAGGGCATAGGTATCATAGGGCAGTACAGAAAAGATATCATAGTCAAGCAAGACGTATCACAAAGGTATCACAACACCCAGATTATAGTTAAAGCATGGGTATTCAACACAATAGAAAACTACTGACCACACAAACGTGATGACACACTGTCAAAATGAAAACTTTACATATATAGTATCGGATACGATCTCTCTGAAACATAACACTACACTGGTAGCGTCTGGATGTACTACGTCAGTATCAATACGTGGTCCGGAAATGTTAATAGTTCCGTATTTTCTTGCTGAGGATCAGAAATATGAATGATTATCCTATATAAATATTTTTAGAAATTACTCCTTAATGGTTCGTCAAATAATATGAAATAGTATGATTTGCATCGGCTAGATGGCGGTACATGCATGCCTAAAGCGCAAATATTGTTTTGTTTGAATTGAGCATAAAGCTACACAATGGGCTATATGTGCTCTGCCCACCACGGTTATTAAAACAAGGTTTCTAGGAATGGGAGCCCATAAACATAACACTGTGCCACTAGGAGGCAAAGCATAGGGAAGAAACAGAACAGAATCAACATGTAGAAATGTGTTTGTACTCACAATAAGAACGAACAGAATCAACATGTAGAAATGTGTTTGTAATCACAATAAGAACGAACAGAATCAACATGTAGAAATGTGTTTGTAAACACAATAAAAACGAACAGAATCAACATGTAGAAATGTGTTTGTAATCACAATAAGAACGAACAGAATCAACATGTACAAATGTGTTTGTAATCACAATAAGAACGAACAGAATCAACATGTAGAAATGTGTTTGTAATCACAATAAGAACGAACAGAATCAACATGTAAAAATGTGTTTGTAATCACAAGAAGAACGAACAGAATCAACATGTAGAAATGTGTTTGTAATCACAAGAAGAACGAACAGAATCAACATGTAGAAATGTGTTTGTAATCACAATAAGAACGAACAGAATCAACATGTAGAAATGTGTTTGTAATCACAATAAGAACGAACATAATCAACATGTACAAATGTGTTTGTAATCACAATAAGAACGAACAGAATCAACATGTAGAAATGTGTTTGTAATCACAATAAGAACGAACAGAATCAACATGTAGAAATGTGTTTGTAATCACAATAAGAACGAACAGAATCAACATGTAGAAATGTGTTTGTAATCACAATAAGAACGAACAGAATCAACATGTAAAAATGTGTTTGTAATCACAAGAAGAACGAACAGAATCAACATGTAGAAATGTGTTTGTAATCACAAGAAGAACGAACAGAATCAACATGTAGAAATGTGTTTGTAATCACAATAAGAACGAACAGAATCAACATGTAGAAATGTGTTTGTAATCACAATAAGAACGAACATAATCAACATGTACAAATGTGTTTGTAATCACAATAAGAACGAACAGAATCAACATGTAGAAATGTGTTTGTAATCACAATAAAAACGAACAGAATCAACATGTACAAATGTGTTTGTAATCACAATAAAAACGAACAGAATCAACATGTACAAATGTGTTTGTAATATGAAATATCGTCAAAAAACTTCATCTTTAATGTAATATTCTTTACACACAGATCTTTTAGTCAGGCTACTAGTATAAGTTCAAACAATTTTTCTGACTAGTCACCATTATATTGTGTTGTAATCTTATCAGACTATACTTTACATATGACTTATGTTTTGGACCCCTTTCCTTGGTCTAATAATCCGACTGTGTTACTATAATTCCATAGAATTGCAAGCTTATTTCAACATGCCCCAACTTACGTTTATAGTTTTACTTATGTATTTAGCTTTATTACATATTGTTTTTTTTAAAACGGAGGGGATACTGATTCTATACGTAAAGAGTGTTATCATAATCTAGTAAGACGGTGTACAAATGATGTTTATAGACAAATACACGAACTTACATCACTAATACACTGAGGAACACATCCTCAAGGAGTATGTTAATACCATCCACATCCTTTGTTATCATAATCCAGTAAGACGGTATACAGATGATGTTTATAGACAAATACACGAACTTACATCACTAATACACTGAGGAACACATCCTCAAGGTGTATGTTAATACCATCCACATCCTTTGTTATCATAATCCAGTAAGACGGAATACAGATGATGTTTATAGAGAAATACACAAACTTACATCACTAATACAGTGAGGAACACATCCTCAAGATGTATGTTAATACCATCCACATCCTTTGTTATCATAATCCAGTAAGACGGTGTACAGATGATGTTTATAGACAAAGACACAAACTTACATCACTTATATACTGGGGAACACATCCTCAAGATGTATGTTAATACCATCCACATCCTTTGTTATCATAATCCAGTAAGACGGTATACAGATGATGTTTATAGACAAATATACGAACTTACATCACTAATACAGTGAGGAACACATCCTCAAGGTGTATGTTAATACCATCCACATCCTTTCTTATCATAATCCAGTAAGACGGTGTACAGATGAGGTTTATAGAGAAATTCACGTACTTACATCACTAATACAGTGAGGAACACATCCTCAAGGTGTATGTTAATACCATCCACATCCTTTGTTATCATAATCCAGTAAGACGGTGTACAGATGATGTTTATAGAGAAATACACGAACTTACATCACTAATATACTGGGGAACACATCCTCAAGATGTATGTTAATACCATCCACATCCTTTGTTATCATAATCCAGTAAGACGGTATACAGATGATGTTTATAGAGAAATACACGAACTTACATCACTAATATACTGAGGAACACATCCTCAAGATGTATGTTAATACCATCCACATCCTTTGTTATCATAATCCAGTAAGACGGTATACAGATGATGTTTATAGAGAAATACACAAACTTACATCACTAATACAGTGAGGAACACATCCTCAAGATGTATGTTAATACCATCCACATCCTTTGTTATCATAATCCAGTAAGACGGTGTACAGATGATGTTTATAGACAAAGACACAAACTTACATCACTTATATACTGGGGAACACATCCTCAAGATGTATGTTAATACCATCCACATCCTTTGTTATCATAATCCAGTAAGACGGTATACAGATGATGTTTATAGACAAATATACGAACTTACATCACTAATACAGTGAGGAACACATCCTCAAGGTGTATGTTAATACCATCCACATCCTTTCTTATCATAATCCAGTAAGACGGTGTACAGATGAGGTTTATAGAGAAATTCACGTACTTACATCACTAATACAGTGAGGAACACATCCTCAAGGTGTATGTTAATACCATCCACATCCTTTGTTATCATAATCCAGTAAGACGGTGTACAGATGATGTTTATAGAGAAATACACGAACTTACATCACTAATATACTGGGGAACACATCCTCAAGATGTATGTTAATACCATCCACATCCTTTGTTATCATAATCCAGTAAGACGGTATACAGATGATGTTTATAGAGAAATACACGAACTTACATCACTAATATACTGAGGAACACATCCTCAAGATGTATGTTAATACCATCCACATCCTTTGTTATCATAATCCAGTAAGACGGTATACAGATGATGTTTATAGAGAAATACACGAACTTACATCACTAATATACTGAGGAACACATCCTCAAGATGTATGTTAATACCATCCACATCCTTTGTTATCATAATCCAGTAAGACGGTGTACAGATGATATTTATAGACAAATATACGAACTTACATCACTAATACACCGAGGAACACATCCTCAAGATGTATGTTAATACCATCCACATCCTTTGTTATCATAATCAAATTAGACGGTATACAGATGATGTTTATAGACAAATACACGAACTTACATCACTAATACACTGAGGAACACATCCTCAAGATGTATGTTAATACCATCCACATCCTTTGTTATCATAATCCAGTAAGACGGTGTACAGATGATGTTTATAGAGAAATACACGAACTTACATCACTAATATACTGGGGAACACATCCTCAAGATGTATGTTAATACCATCCACATCCTTTGTTATCATAATCCAGTAAGACGGTATACAGATGATGTTTATAGAGAAATACACGAACTTACATCACTAATATACTGAGGAACACATCCTCAAGATGTATGTTAATACCATCCACATCCTTTGTTATCATAATCCAGTAAGACGGTGTACAGATGATATTTATAGACAAATATACGAACTTACATCACTAATACACCGAGGAACACATCCTCAAGATGTATGTTAATACCATCCACATCCTTTGTTATCATAATCAAATTAGACGGTATACAGATGATGTTTATAGACAAATACACGAACTTACATCACTAATACACTGAGGAACACATCCTCAAGATGTATGTTAATACCATCCACATCCTTTTTTATCATAATCCAGTAAGACGGTGTACAGATGATATTTATAGACAAATATACGAACTTACATCACTAATACACTGAGGAACACATCCTCAAGATGTATGTTAATACATCCACATCCTTTGTTATCATAATCCAGTAAGACGGTATACAGATGATGTTTATAGAGAAATACACGAACTTACATCACTAATATACTGAGGAACACATCCTCAAGATGTATGTTAATACCATCCACATCCTTTGTTATCATAATCCAGTAAGACGGTGTACAGATGATATTTATAGACAAATATACGAACTTACATCACTAATACACCGAGGAACACATCCTCAAGATGTATGTTAATACCATCCACATCCTTTGTTATCATAATCAAATTAGACGGTATACAGATGATGTTTATAGACAAATATACGAACTTACATCACTAATACACTGAGGAACACATCCTCAAGATGTATGTTAATACCATCCACATCCTTTGTTATCATAATCCAGTAAGACGGTATACAGATGATGTTTATAGAGAAATACACGAACTTACATCACTAATACAGTGAGAAACACATCCTCAAGATGTATGTTAATACCATCCACATCCTTTCCTCTCAAACATCGTAGCGGCCCCCTTATTATTCCCCTAAACCGCCAGTTTCCCATAATATATTTTGTACACTCAGAACAATGACGAAAATCGTCAACAGTCTCTTATATTTCTAGCTATTAAATAAGAAATTAGATACATCCGTGCAACGCACACAACGTCGTTTGTTTAGTTGCTTATTTGTATCAAAGTACAAAGCTACACAACGGGCTATCTATGATATCCCAATCATTTGTGTCGAAACCCGGTTTTATGTGTTATAAGTTCGTAGATTTATCGCTGTGTCACTGACGAGCGACTTGTTTAAAGAGAAGATGTTTTACTGAAATCTAGTTTGATAAAGTGGTCACGCTGTTGATCACTTTAAAGTGTACATTACTGATTGTGTTAACTGGTGACCTATCTCCTTGAAGAGACATAGTGATTGTGTTAACTATGGTGAACTATCTCCTGAATAGATAGATATTACTGATTAGCTATGGTGACTTATCTCGTTAATAGAAATATTGTGTTAGCTATAATGGTCTATCTCCTGAGCAGACATATTAATTTTGTTAACTATAATGGTCTGTGTCCTGAACAGTCATATTGAGTGTTCTAACTATAATGGTCTGTCTCCTGAGCAGACATATTAATTGTGTTAACTATAATGGTCTGTATCCTGAACAGTCATATTAATTGTGTTAACTATAATGGTCTGTCTCCTGAGCAGTCATATTGAGTGTTCTAACTATAATGGTCTGTCTCCTGAGCAGACATATTAATTGTGTTAACTATAATGGTCTGTATCCTGAACAGTCATATTAATTGTGTTAACTATAATGGTCTGTCTCCTGAGCAGACATATTGATTGTGTTAACTATAATGGTCTGTCTTTTAAACAGTGATATTAATTTTGTTAACTATAATGGTCTGTCTCCTGAACAGTCATATTGAGTGTTCTAACTATAATGGTCTGTCTTTTAAACAGTGATATTGATTGTGTTAACTATAATGGTCTGTCTCTTGAAGAGTCATATTGATTGTGTTTACTATAATGGTCTGTCTCTTGAAGAGTCATATTGATTGTGTTTACTATAATGGTCTGTCTTCTGAAGAGTCATACTGATTGTTCTAACTATAATGGTCTGTCTTTTAAACAGTGATATTAATTTTGTTAACTATAATGGTCTGTCTCCTGAACAGTCATATTGAGTGCTCTAACTATAATGGTCTGTCTTTTAAACAGTGATATTGATTGTGTTAACTATAATGGTCTGTCTCTTGAAGAGTCATATTGATTGTGTTTACTATAATGGTCTGTCTCTTGAAGAGTCATATTGATTGTGTTTACTATAATGGTCTGTCTCCTGAAGAGTCATACTGGTTGTTCTAACTATAATGGTCTGTCTTTTAAACAGTGATATTGATTGTGTTAACTATAATGGTCTGTCTCCAGAGCAGACATATTAATTGTGTTAACTATAATGGTCTGTCTCCTCAACAGTCATATTGAGTGTTCTAACTATAATGGTCTGTCTTTTAAACAGTGATATTGATTGTGTTAACTATAATGGTCTGTCTCCTGAACAGTCATATTGAGTGTTCTAACTATAATAGTCTGTCTCCTGAGCAGACATATTAATTTTGTTAACTATAATGGTATGTCTCCTGAAGAGTCATACTGATTGTGTCATCACATTGGTGGCGTACCTTCTCAAGTTTCACCTCGATTGTATTAATTGATATAAACTTTACCAACGGATCTGAACCGTTCAGACTTGTCCAACTAGAAATAATAGTTTGCATTACTGTCTTAGGTAATATTTCAAGAGCTTGTTGGTTGGTAAAAGTGGATTGGTTTAATTGAGCACAATAAATACGGAAACTGACACTCTTTGTTTTTACGTGTTAAATATTATCAGAAGAAAATTACTATTTGTTTGTGGTGTGTGTTTCAATTGAAAATTCAGTTAAAATAATCGGGGTATTTCATTGAGTGAAACTTCCATGAGTGTGAAGAACAAGCTCGGGATATTTCATGGAGTGAAACTTGCATGAGTGTGAAGAACAAGCTCGGGATATTTCATGGAGTGAAACTTGTATGAGTGTGAAGAACATGCTCGGGGTATTTCATGGAGTGAAACTTGTATGAGTGTGAAGAACAAGCTCGGGGCATTTCATGGAGTGAAACTTGTATGAGTGTGAAGAACAAGCTCGGGGTATTTCATGGAGTGAAACTTGTATGAGTGTGAAGAACAAGCTCGGGGTATTTCATGGAGTGAAACTTGTATGAGTGTGAAGAACAAGCTCGGGGTATTTCATGGAGTGAAACTTGTATGAGTGTGAAGAACAAGCTGGGGGTATTTCATGGAGTGAAACTTGTATGAGTGTGAAGAACAAGCTCGGGGCATTTCATGGAGTGAAACTTGTATGAGTGTGAAGAACAAGCTCGGGGCATTTCATGGAGTGAAACTTGTATGAATGTGAAGAACAAGCTCGGGGTATTTCATGGAGTGAAACTTGCATGAGTGTGAAGAACAAGCTGGGGGTATTTCATGGAGTGAAACTTGTATGAGTGTGAAGAACAAGCTCGGGGTATTTCATGGAGTGAAACTTGTATGAGTGTGAAGAACAAGCTGGAAGTATTTCATGGAGTGAAACTTGTATGAGTGTGAAGAACAAGCTCGGGGTATTTCATGAAGTGAAACTTGTATGAGTGTGAAGAACAAGCTCGGGGCATTTCATGGAGTGAAACTTGTATGAATGTGAAGAACAAGCTCGGGGTATTTCATGGAGTGAAACTTGCATGAGTGTGAAGAACAAGCTCGGGGCATTTCATGGAGTGAAACTTGTATGAATGTGAAGAACAAGCTCGGGGTATTTCATGGAGTGAAACTTGTATGAGTGTGAAGAACAAGCTCGGGTATTTCATGGAGTGAAACTTGCATGAGTGTGAAGAACAAGCTCGGGGTATTTCATGGAGTGAAACTTGTATGAGTGTGAAGAACAAGCTGGGGGTATTTCATGGAGTGAAACTTGTATGAGTGTGAAGAACAAGCTCGGGGTATTTCATGGAGTGAAACTTGTATGAGTGTGAAGAACAAGCTGGGGGTATTTCATGGAGTGAAACTTGTATGAGTGTGAAGAACAAGCTCGGGGTATTTCATGGAGTGAAACTTGTATGAATGTGAAGAACAAGCTGGGGGTATTTCATGGAGTGAAACTTGTATGAGTGTGAAGAACAAGCTGGGGGTATTTCATGGAGTGAAACTTGTATGAGTGTGAAGAACAAGCTCGGGGTATTTCATGGAGTGAAACTTGTATGAGTGTGAAGAACAAGCTGGGGGTATTTTATGGAGTGAAACTTGTATGAGTGTGAAGAACAAGCTCGGGGTATTTCATGGAGTGAAACTTGTATGAGTGTGAAGAACAAGCTCGGGGCATTTCATGGAGTGAAACTTGCATGAATGTGAAGAACAAGCTCGGGGCATTTCATGGAGTGAAACTTGTATGAGTGTGAAGAACAAGCTCGGGGTATTTCATGGAGTGAAACTTGCATGAGTGTGAAGAACAAGCTCGGGGTATTTCATGGAGTGAAACTTGTATGAGTGTGAAGAACAAGCTCGGGGTATTTCATGGAGTGAAACTTGTATGAGTGTGAAGAACAAGCTCGGGGTATTTCATGGAGTGAAACTTGTATGAGTGTGAAGAACAAGCTCGGGGCATTTCATGGAGTGAAACTTGTATGAGTGTGAAGAACAAGCTCGGGGTATTTCATGGAGTGAAACTTGTATGAGTGTGAAGAACAAGCTCGGGGTATTTCATGGAGTGAAACTTGTATGAGTGTGAAGAACAAGCTGGGGGTATTTCATGGAGTGAAACTTGTATGAGTGTGAAGAACAAGCTCCTGGTATTTCATGGAGTGAAAGTTGTATGAACGTGAAGAACAAGCTGGAAGTTATTCACACACAGGAATGTGACTGTAGAACTCTTCGCTGTCAACTGACACACTATAACACATTTAATATTTATAAATCTATTCATCTATCCATCTGATGTCTGTGGCAAACCATTTCCCATAAAACGAAGTTACACAGAATCCAAGTTTAGTTATTTATAAACTTTACTTACTTGCGTACACAGACGCCTTGACAACACAGGTTGGTTCACAACATTATACCCTAATTCTAAGTCTATATGCTGTACACAAAGTCCTCAATAGCCATTACATATACGTCTTTTAAAGTTGCATACAGCGAAGTCTGAACTATAATTATTATACAATTTTACACAATGTATGAATGTGTTTTTTGTATTTATATTTTCAGTAGCATCGCCAAATAGTTATGAACTTCTCCATTTATTCTCAAGAAGTTGAACAGTTATATGAAACACACTGTGAGAATGAATTATACTGATTACAATATTATCTCAAGATGTATTGAAACCTTTGAGTTACGTTAGTCTTAAGTAATACAGTTATCCATAGTCATGCAATAGAAAGTTTCATAAACAACAGTGAACGTAACTTGGAACCATAATTATTCATGTTAACATTCTCATATCCAACATTACATAAACATCCTTAGTTCTGACTCTACAGTCAGTTATTATAGCGTTTAATTCTCAGAAAGACTAAAAACACTGTGAAAGAATATATTTACTGATAACCAAGATAAATGAGTTAATTTTAAAGTATTGGTTCAGATGTTTTAATATTTCTTTGTCTATTCTTTATCTACTTTTGGATTAATTCAGTGGAACATTATCGGTTCGGTTAACCCACGACCGTTATGTAGATATTGGTATACATAGCTAAAGCCATTTCCTTACGTGATTGTTTTTCACGAGAAAACCGTTACATCCGTATGAAAAAGGAAAGTGGAAACCGGAGCTAAACACCTCTTATATGTTAAGCCTAATCAGTATATCCACACAACAAGAAAAACAAACATCAAACTTGAACTAAACACATCACACATTCAGCACAATGTAACTCAGTATTTATAATTAATATTTTTCGCTTATTAGAGTAAATATCAACTTCCGTTGCCTGGTTTCTTATTCATTTTTAGCATGTTTTGAAGGTAGAAAATAAGTAACAGATGTGATTTTAAGTAATAAAAACAACAGTCGTTGATAGCAACACATTAAATATATGAACACAACCATCTTATCCCTCGACATTATAACAACATTGTCAAGCTGAGATAGTGTTAATTTTATTTCAGTCTTAACTTTAACATTATTTACACAAATTCTCAGTTCAACATAAGCCTAACAGCAGATTTTCATAAGTTTAGATTTTTCAGTATGGTACTCATGTAAAAATAAATTAAAAACCGACAATTGCACTACTTTAAAAGTGTTATTTTTTAACTTTATATTATATTTAACTGCACACTAGTTTCATAAACTTTAAACATTAAAAAAACGAATAAATCGTAGTAAAAAATAGTTTGACCAATTGAAAAATCCAACACATTACTGACAGCATACAATTGCCAAGATTATGACGTCTTCAACTCACGTCAAACTGTCTTGAGCAACACCAGACAAGGAATCAAGTGTCACACAAAATGTGCAGTTCTTCGAAGTGTTTATCTACGTTACTATGTAACAGCTGTTTTATTTTTTTACTGCTTCTGTAAATGTTTCTCTGGCACTATCCTGGAAACACTTATCGTGTATTATTTTATTTTTATAGTCCTGTATATATTTTGTAAAGATATATTTATTTCTATAGTCCTGTATATATTTTGTAAAGATATATTTACTGTTATTAAAGGTTTCTGTACCAGTGGTACTTCTATCTGATAGTTAACAATGGATTATACGGCAACAGAATGAGTAAATATTTCTCCCTCGAATTTCATGGGAAAAGGGGTTATGGTTTATCTAAACAAAAGAAAGAACGACATAGTATTACTTAATTAACTAGTCTTCAGACGAATCTTTCTGTGTCTTTTTAAAACCAGATGGTGCTATGGTTCTTGTAAACACAGATGTCATATTTACCCAATATCCAGACTTACGTCACTCTTGCTTATACAACTAATGACTAAACAATGTTCATAGATATGGAACCCTATATCTTAGGAAAATAAAGTTAATTTGTTTAGAAGTAAACAGAACTAATATACAGAAAGATCGAATGTTTGCTTAATCTGTTGGGCTCAGCTTTAACATAATCTGTTAAAATACTAGAAAAATCTGTATCTCAAGACAGCTGGTAGATATAACGCCCCCTTCAGTCTCTTACCCGTTTATACTCTTATCCCTAAGATACGTGCCCAGCAATGGTCAGTTGCAAACTTTCTCTTTGTTAACCTGAAGATGTCCTAAGAAGGTCGAAACGTTGTCCTTCGCTTCATTTTAGTAAAAGCGCTAATACCCATACCAGCCATCATGAGATACATTTTTACTTCAAGTTTGTTCCTCGTCATCACGAATCTAGAAAGATCTGTTTTAGTCCACTGTAAGTGAAAATCATTATTAATCATACACTATTTGGTTCTCAATCCAGGAAGTGTGAAGACTTTCATAAGATCAAACTATTAACTAAAATATAATAGTCTGTCAGTAGGAAATAACTGCTGTATATATGTATTACATATTTTTGTCTAGCACAAATAGTAAACAATAAAAATGTTTATTCATGTCCCGTTGTTGTTGTTTTCTCTCCCTCTTTAGCCAGCTATCTCTCTGGCTATCTTTCTCCTTGGACAACTTTCGCTCTCCCTCTCTCTCTGGTCAGGTTTCTCTCTCTAATAAAACTCTATGTATATCTAATGGAGAGTAGTGTATGGTGAGTAAAACTCTATCTATATCTAATAGAGATTAGTGCATGGGGAGTAAAACTCTATGTATATCTAATAGAGATTAGTGCATAATGAGTAAAACTCTATGTATATCTAATATAGATTAGTGTATGGTGAGTAAAACTATCTGTACAGTGCGGAGAGATTAGTATATGGTGAGTAAAACACTATGTATAGAGAAAAGAGATTAGTGTGTGGTGAGTAAGACTCTGTATAGTGCGTAGAGATTAGTATATGGTGAGTAAAACTCTATGTATATCTAATAGAGATTAGTGTATGGTGAGTAAAACTCTATGTATATCTAATAGAGATTAGTGTATGGTGAGTAAAACACTATGAATATCTAATAGATATTATTGTATGGTGAGTAGAACTCAATGTATCGTGAGTAGAGATTAGTATATGGTGGGTAAAACTTTATGTATATCTAATAGAGATTAGTGTATGGTGAGTAAAACACTATCTATATCTAATACAGATTAGTGTATGGTGAGTAAAACTCTATGTATATCTAATAGAGATTAGTGCATGGTGAGTAAAACTCTATGTATATCTAATAGAGATTAGTGTATGGTGAGTAAAACTCTATGTGTATCTAATAGAGATTAGTGCATTGGGAGTTAATCTCTATGTATATCTAATAGAGATTAGTGCATTGGGAGTTAAACTCTATGTATATCTAATAGAGATTAGTGCATGGGGAGTAAAACACTATGTATATCTAATAGAGATTAGTGCATGGAGAGTAAAACTCTATGTATATCTAATAGAGATTGGTGCATGGGGAGTAAAACTCTATGTATATCTATTAGAGATTAGTGCATGGTGAGTAAAACTCTATATATAACTAATAGAGATTAGTGCATGGGGAGTTAAACTCTATGTATATCTAATAGAGATTAGTGTATAGTGAGTAAAACTCTCTATATATCTAATAGAGATTAGTGCATGGTGTGTATATCTCTATGTATATGTAATAGAGATTAGTGTATGGTGAGTAAAACTCAATGTATAGTGAATAGAGATTAGTATATGGTGAGTAAAACTTTATGTATATCTAATAGAGATTAGTGCATGGTGAGTAAAGCTCTATGTATATCTAATAGAGATTAGTGTATGGTGAGTAAAACACTATGAATATCTAATAGAGATTAGTGTATGGTGAGTAGAACTCAATGTATCGTGAGTAGAGATTAGTATATGGTGGGTAAAACTCTATGTATATCTAATAGAGATTAGTGTATGGTGAGTAAAACACTATGTATATCTAATAGAGATTAGTGTATGGTGAGTAAAACTCTATGTATATCTAATAGAAATTAGTGCATGGTGAGTAAAACTCTATGTATATCTAATAGAGATTAGTGTATGGTGAGTAAAACTCAATGTGTATCTAATAGAGATTAGTGCATTGGGAGTTAATGTCTATGTATATCTAATAGAGATTAGTGCATTAGGAGTTAAACTCTATGTATATCTAATAGAGATTAGTGCATGGGGAGTAAAACACTATGTATATCTAATAGAGATTAGTGCATGGAAAGTAAAACTCTATGTATATCTAATAGAGATTGTTGCATGGGGAGTAAAACTCTATATATATCTATTAGAGATTAGTGCATGGTGAGTAAAACTCTATTTATAACTAATAGAGATTAGTGCATGGAGAGTTAAACTCTATGTATATCTAATAAAGATTAGTGTATAGTGAGTAAAACTCTCTATATATCTAATAGAGATTAGTGCATGGTGTGTATATCTCTATGTATATGTAATAGAGATTAGTGTATGGTGAGTAAAACTCAATGTATAGTGAGTAGAGATTAGTATATGGTGAGTAAAATTTATGTATATCTAATAGAGATTAGTGCATGGTGAGTAAAGCTCTATGTATATGTAATAGAGATTAGTGTATGGTTAGTAAATCTCTATGTATATCTTATAGAGATTAGTGCATGGGGAGTTAAACTCTTTGTATATCTAATAGAGATTAGTGCATTGGGAGTTAAACTCTATATATATCTCATAGAGATTAGTGCATGGGGAGTAAAACTCTTTGTATATCTAATTAAGATTAGTGCATGGTGAGTATATCTCTATGTATATGTAATAGAGATTAGTGTATGGTGAGTAAAACTCAATGTATAGTGAGTAGAGATTAGTGTATGGTGAGTAAAACTCTATATATAACTAATAGAGATTAGTGCATGGGGAGTTAAACTCTATGTATATCTAATAGATATTAGTGTATGGGGAGTAAAGCTTTATGTATATGTAATAGATATTAGTGTATGGTGAGTAAATCTCTATGTATATCTAATATAGATTAGTGCATGGGAGTGAAACTCTATGTATATCTAATAGAGATTAGTGCATTGGGAGTAAAACTCTGTATATCTAATAGAGATTAGTGCATTGGGAGTTAAACTCTATGTATATCTAATAAAGATTAGTGCATGGGGAGTAAAACTCTTTGTATATCTAAAAGAGTTTAGTGCATGGGGAGTAAAACTATGTATATCTAATAGAGATTAGTGCATGGTGAGTAAAACTCTCTCTATATCTAATAGAGATTAGTGCATGGTGTGTATATCTCTATGTATATGTAATAGAGATTAGTGTATGGTGAGTAAAACTCGATGTATAGTGAGTAGAGATTAGTATATGGTGAGTAAAACGTTATGTATATCTAATAGAGATTAGTGCATGGTGAGTAAAGCTCTATGTATATGTAATAGAGATTAGTGTATGGTTAGTAAATCTGTATGTATATCTTATAGAGATTAGTGCATGGAGAGTTAAACTCTATGTATATCTAATAGAGATTAGTGCATTGGGAGTTAAACTCTATATATATCTCATAGAGATTAGTGCATGGGGAGTAAAACTCTTTGTATATCTAATTATGATTAGTGCATGGTGAGTATATCTCTATGTATATGTAATAGAGATAAGTGTATGGTGAGTAAAACTCAATGTAAAGTGAGTAAAGATTAGTGTATGGTGAGTAAAACTCTATATATAACTAATAGAGATTAGTGCATGGGGAGTTAAACTCTATGTATATCTAATAGAGATTAGTGTATGGGGAGTAAAGCTCTATGTATATGTAATAGAGATTAGTGTATGGACAGTAAAGCTCTATGTATATCTAATATAGATTAGTGCATGGGGAGTGAAACTCTATGCATATCTAATAGAGATTAGTGCATTGGGAGTAAAACTCTGTATATGTAATAGAGATTAGTGCATTGGGAGTTAAACTCTATGTATATCTAATAAAGATTAGTGCATGGGGAGTAAAACTCTTTGTATATCTAATAGAGTTTAGTGCATGGGGAGTAAAACTATGTATATCTAATAGAGATTAGTGCATGGTGAGTAAAACTCTATGCATATCTAATAGAGATTAGTGCATGGGGTGTAAAGCTCTATGTATATGTAATTGAGATTAGTGTATGGTGAGTAAATATCTATGTATATCTAATAGAGATTAGTGCATGGGGAGTTAAACTCTATGTATATCTAATAGAGATTAGTGCATTGGGAGTTAAAGTCTATGTATATATAATATAGATTAGTGCAAGGTGAGTAAAACTCTATGTATATCAAATAGAGATTACTGCATGGTGAGTATATCTCTATGTATATGTAATAGAGATTAGTGTATGTTGAGTAAAACTCTATGTATATCTAATAGAGATTAGTGCATGGTGAGTAAAACTCAATATATAGTGAGTAGAGATTAGTATATGGTGAGTAAAACTTTATGTATATCTAATAGAGATTAGTGCATGGTGAGTAAAACTCTATGTATATCTAATACAGATTAGTGCATGTGGAGTAAAGCTCTATGTATATGTAATAGAGATTAGTGTATGGTTAGTAAATCTCTATGTATATCTTATAGAGATTAGTGCATGGGGAGTTAGACTCTATGTATATCTAATAGAGATTAGTGCATTGGGAGTTAAAATCTATATATATCTCATAGAGATTAGTGCATGGGGAGTAAAACTCTTTGTATATCTAATTAAGATTAGTGCATGGTGAGTATATTTCTATGTATATGTAATAGAGATTAGTGTATGGTGAGTAAAACTCAATGTATAGTGAGGAGAGATTAGTGTATGGTGAGTAAAACTCTATATATAACTAATAAAGATTAGTGTATGGGGAGTAAAGCTCTATGTATATGTAACAGATATTAGTGTATGGTGAGTAAATCTCTATGTATATCTAATAGAGATTAGTGCATGGGGAGTTAAACTCTATGTATATCTAATAGAGATGAGTGCATTGGGAGTTAAAGTCTATGTATATATAATATAGATTAGTGCAAGGTGAGTAAAACTCTATGTATATCAAATAGAGATTAGTGCATGGTGAGTATATCTCTATGTATATGTAATAGAGATTAGTGTATGTTGAGTAAAACTTTATGTATATCTAATAGAGATTAGTGCATTGGGAGTTAAACTCTATGTATATCTAATAGAGATTAGTGCATGGGGAGTAAAGCTCTATGTATATGTAATAGATATTAGTGTATGGTGAGTAAATCTCTATGTATATCTAATATAGATTAGTGCATGGGGAGTGAAACTCTATGTATATCTAATAGAGATTAGTGCATTGGGAGTAAAACTCTGTATATCTAATAGAGATTAGTGCATTGGGAGTTAAACTCTATGTATATCTAATAGAGATTAGTGCATTGGGAGTAAAACTCTGTATATCTAATAGAGATTAGTGCATTGGGAGTTAAACTCTATGTATATCTAATAAAGCATAGTGCATGGGGAGTAAAACTCTTTGTATATCTAATAGAGTTTAGTGCATGGGGAATAAAACTATGTATATCTAATAGAGATTAGTGCATGGTGAGTAAAACTCTCTATATATCTAATAGAGATTAGTGCATGGTGTGTATATCTCTATGTATATGTAATAGAGATTAGTGTATGGTGAGTAAAACTCGATGTATAGTGAGTAGAGATTAGTATATGGTGAGTAAAACTTTATGTATATCTAATAGAGATTAGTGCATGGTGAGTAAAGCTCTATGTATATGTAATAGAGATTAGTGTATGGTTAGTAAATCTGTATGTATATCTTATAGAGATTAGTGCATGGGGAGTTAAACTCTATGTATATCTAATAGAGATTAGTGCAATGGGAGTTAAACTCTATATATATCTCATAGAGATTAGTGCATGGGGAGTAAAACTCTTTGTATATCTAATTAAGATTAGTGCATGGTGAGTATATCTCTATGTATATGTAATAGAGATTAGTGTATGGTGAGTAAAACTCAATGTATAGTGAGTAAAGATTAGTGTATGGTGAGTAAAACTCTATATATAACTAATAGAGATAAGTGCATGGGGAGTTAAACTCTATGTATATCTAATAGAGATTAGTGTATGGGGAGTAAAGCTCTATGTATATGTAATAGATATTAGTGTATGGTGAGTAAATCTCTATGTATATCTAATATAGATTAGTGCATGGGGAGTGAAACTCTATGTATATCTAATAGAGATTAGTGCATTTGGAGTGAAACTCTCTATATCTAATAGAGATTAGTGCATGGGGAGTAAAACTCTTTGTATATGTAATAGAGATTAGTGTATGGGGAGTAAAGCTCTATGTATATGTAATAGATATTAGTGCATGGGGAGTTAAACTCTATGTATATCTAATAGAGATGAGTGCATTGGGAGTTAAAGTCTATGTATATATAATATAGATTAGTGCAAGGTGAGTAAAACTCTATGTATATCAAATAGAGATTAGTGCATGGTGAGTATATCTCTATGTATATGTAATAGAGATTAGTGTATGTTGAGTAAAACTTTATGTATATCTAATAGAGATTAGTGCATTGGGAGTTAAACTCTATGTATATCTAATAGAGATTAGTGCATGGGGAGTAAAGCTCTATGTATATGTAATAGATATTAGTGTATGGTGAGTAAATCTCTATGTATATCTAATATAGATTAGTGCATGGGGAGTGAAACTCTATGTATATCTAATAGAGATTAGTGCATTGGGTGTAAAACTCTGTATATCTAATAGAGATTAGTGCATTGGGAGTTAAACTCTATGTATATCTAATAAAGATTAGTGCATGGGGAGTAAAACTCTTTGTATATCTAATAGAGATTAGTGTATAGTGAGTAAAACTCTCTATATATCTAATAGAGATTAGTGCATGGTGTGTATATCTCTATGTATATGTAATAGAGATTAGTGTATGGTGAGTAAAACTCTATGTATATCTAATAGAGATTAGTGCATGGGGAGTGAAACTCTATGTATATCTAATAGAGATTGTTGCATGGGGAGTAAAACTCTATATATATCTATTAGAGATTAGTGCATGGTGAGTAAAACTCTATTTATAACTAATAGAGATTAGTGCATGGAGAGTTAAACTCTATGTATATCTAATAAAAATTAGTGTATAGTGAGTAAAAATCTCTATATATCTAATAGAGATAAGTGCATGGTGTGTATATCTCTATGTATATGTAATAGAGATTAGTGTATGGTGAGTAAAACTCAATGTATAGTGAGTAGAGATTAGTATATGGTGAGTAAAATTTATGTATATCTAATAGAGATTAGTGCATGGTGAGTAAAGCTCTATGTATATGTAATAGAGATTAGTGTATGGTTAGTAAATCTCTATGTATATCTAATAGAGATTAGTGCATTGGGAGTTAAACTCTATATATATCTCATAGAGATTAGTGCATGGGGAGTAAAACTCTTTGTATATCTAATTAAGATTAGTGCATGGTGAGTATATCTCTATGTATATGTAATAGAGATAAGTGTATGGTGAGTAAAACTCAATGTATAGTGAGTAAAGATTAGTGTATGGTGAGTAAAACTCTATATATAACTCATAGAGATTAGTGCATGGGGAGTTAAACTCTATGTATATCTAATAGAGATTAGTGTATGGGGAGTAAAGCTCTATGTATATGTAATAGAGATTAGTGTATGGACAGTAAAGCTCTATGTATATCTAATATAGATTAGTGCATGGGGAGTGAAACTCTATGTATATCTAATAGAGATTAGTGCATTGGGAGTAAAACTCTGTATATGTAATAGAGATTAGTGCATTGGGAGTTAAACTCTATGTATATCTAATAAAGATTAGTGCATGGGGAGTAAAACTCTTTGTATATCTAATAGAGTTTAGTGCATGGGGAGTAAAACTATGTATATCTAATAGAGATTAGTGCATGGTGAGTAAAACTCTATGCATATCTAATAGAGATTAGTGCATGGGGTGTAAAGCTCTATGTATATGTAATTGAGATTAGTGTATGGTGAGTAAATCTCTATGTATATCTAATAGAGATTAGTGCATGGGGAGTTAAACTCTATGTATATCTAATAGAGATTAGTGCATTGGGAGTTAAAGTCTATGTATATATAATATAGATTAGTGCAAGGTGAGTAAAACTCTATGTATATCAAATAGAGATTAGTGCATGGTGAGTATATCTCTATGTATATGTAATAGAGATTAGTGTATGTTGAGTAAAACTCTATGTATATCTAATAGAGATTAGTGCATGGTGAGTAAAACTCAATATATAGTGAGTAGAGATTAGTATATGGTGAGTAAAACTTTATGTATATCTAATAGAGATTAGTGCATGGTGAGTAAAACTCTATGTATATCTAATAGAGATTAGTGCATGTGGAGTAAAGCTCTATGTATATGTAATAGAGATTAGTGTATGGTTAGTAAATCTCTATGTATATCTTATAGAGATTAGTGCATGGGGAGTTAGACTCTATGTATATCTAATAGAGATTAGTGCATTGGGAGTTAAAATCTATATATATCTCATAGAGATTAGTGCATGGGGAGTAAAACTCTTTGTATATCTAATTAAGAATAGTGCATGGTGAGTATATTTCTATGTATATGTAATAGAGATTAGTGTATGGTGAGTAAAACTCAATGTATAGTGAGGAGAGATTAGTGTATGGTGAGTAAAACTCTATATATAACTAATAAAGATTAGTGTATGGGGAGTAAAGCTCTATGTATATGTAACAGATATTAGTGTATGGTGAGTAAATCTCTATGTATATCTATAGAGATTAGTGCATGGGGAGTTAAACTCTATGTATATCTAATAGAGATGAGTGCATTGGGAGTTAAAGTCTATGTATATATAATAGAGATGAGTGCATTGGGAGTTAAAGTCTATGTATATATAATATAGATTAGTGCAAGGTGAGTAAAACTCTATGTATATCAAATAGAGATTAGTGCATGGTGAGTATATCTCTATGTATATGTAATAGAGATTAGTGTATGTTGAGTAAAACTTTATGTATATCTAATAGAGATTAGTGCATTGGGAGTTAAACTCTATGTATATCTAATAGAGATTAGTGCATGGGGAGTAAAGCTCTATGTATATGTAATAGATATTAGTGTATGGTGAGTAAATCTCTATGTATATCTAATATAGATTAGTGCATGGGGAGTGAAACTCTATGTATATCTAATAGAGATTAGTGCATTGGGAGTAAAACTCTGTATATCTAATAGAGATTAGTGCATTGGGAGTTAAACTCTATGTATATCTAATAGAGATTAGTGCATGGGGAGTGAAACTCTATGTATATCTAATAGAGATTAGTGCATTTGGAGTAAAACTCTCTATATCTAATAGAGATTAGTGCATGGGGAGTAAAACTCTTTGTATATGTAATAGAGATTAGTGTATGGTGAGTAAAACTCAATGTATAGTGAGTAGAGATTAGTGTATGGTGAGTAAAACTCTATATATAACTAATAGAGATTAGTGCATGGGGAGTTAAACTCTATGTATATCTAATAGAGATTAGTGTATGGGGAGTAAAGCTCTATGTATATGTAATAGATATTAGTGTATGGTGAGTAAATCTCTATATATATCTAATATAGATTAGTGCATGGGGAGTGAAACTCTATGTATATCTAATAGAGATTAGTGCATTGGGAGTAAAACTCTGTATATCTAATAGAGATTAGTGCATTGGGAGTTAAACTCTATGTATATCTAATAAAGATTAGTGCATGGGGAGTAATACTCTTTGTATATCTAATAGAGTTTAGTGCATGGGGAGTAAAACTCTATGTATATTTAATGGAGATTAGTGCATGGTAAGTAAAACTCTATGTATATCTAATAGAGATTAGTGCATGGGGAGTAAAGCTCTATGTATATGTAATTGAGATTAGTGTATGGTTAGTAAATCTCTATGTATATCTAATAGAGATTAGTGCATGGGGAGTTAAACTCTATGTATATCTAATAGAGATTAGTGCATTGGGAGTTAAAGTCTATGTATATATAATATAGATTAGTGCAAGGTGAGTAAAACTCTATGTATATCAAATAGAGATTAGTGCATGGTGAGTATATCTCTATGTATATGTAATAGAGATTAGTGTATGTTGAGTAAATCTTTATGTATATCTAATAGAGATTAGTGCATGGGGAGTAAAGCTCTATGTATATGTAATAGAGATTAGTGTATGGTTAGTAAATCTCTATGCATATCTCATAGAGATTAGTGCATGGGGAGTAAAACTCTTTGTATATCTAATTGAGATTAGTGCATGGTGAGTATATTTCTATGTATATGTAATAGAGATTAGTGTATGGTGAGTAAAACTCAATGTATAGTGAGTAGAGATTAGTGTATGGTGAGTAAATCTCTATGTATATCTAATAGAGATTAGTGCATGGGGAGTTAAACTCTATGTATATCTAATAGAGATTAGCGCATTGGGAGTTAAAGTCTATGTATGTATAATAGAGATTAGTGCAAGGTGAGTAAAACTCTATGTATATCAAATAGAGATTAGTGCATGGTGAGTATATCTCTATGTATATGTAATAGAGATTAGTGTATGGTGAGTAAAACTCTATGTATATCTAATAGAGATTAGTGCATGGTGAGTAAAACTCTATATATATCTAATAGAGATTAGTGCATGGTGAGTATATCTCTATGTACATGTGATAGAAATTAGTGTATGGTGAGTAAAACTTTATGTATAGTGAGTAGAGATTAGTGTATGGTGAGTAAAACTCTATGTATAGTGAGTAGAGATTAGTGTGTGGTGAGTAAATCTCTGTGTACATCTAAGAGAGATTAGTGTATGGTGAGTAAAACTCTATGTATAGTGAGTAGAGATTAGTTGATGGTGAGTAAAACTCTATGTATATCAAATAGAGATTAGTGCATGGTGAGTATATCTCTATGTATATGTAATAGAGATTAGTGTATGTTGAGTAAATCTTTATGTATATCTAATAGAGATTAGTGCATGGGGAGTAAAGCTCTATGTATATGTAATAGAGATTAGTGTATGGTTAGTAAATCTCTATGCATATCTCATAGAGATTAGTGCATGGGGAGTAAAACTCTTTGTATATCTAATTGAGATTAGTGCATGGTGAGTATATTTCTATGTATATGTAATAGAGATTAGTGTATGGTGAGTAAAACTCAATGTATAGTGAGTAGAGATTAGTGTATGGTGAGTAAATCTCTATGTATATCTAATAGAGATTAGTGCATGGGGAGTTAAACTCTATGTATATCTAATAGAGATTAGCGCATTGGGAGTTAAAGTCTATGTATGTATAATAGAGATTAGTGCAAGGTGAGTAAAACTCTATGTATATCAAATAGAGATTAGTGCATGGTGAGTATATCTCTATGTATATGTAATAGAGATTAGTGTATGGTGAGTAAAACTCTATGTATATCTAATAGAGATTAGTGCATGGTGAGTAAAACTCTATATATATCTAATAGAGATTAGTGCATGGTGAGTATATCTCTATGTACATGTGATAGAAATTAGTGTATGGTGAGTAAAACTTTATGTATAGTGAGTAGAGATTAGTGTATGGTGAGTAAAACTCTATGTATAGTGAGTAGAGATTAGTGTGTGGTGAGTAAATCTCTGTGTACATCTAAGAGAGATTAGTGTATGGTGAGTAAAACTCTATGTATAGTGAGTAGAGATTAGTTGATGGTGAGTAAAATTCTGTGTACATCTAATAGAGATTAGTGTATGGTGAGTAAAACTCTATGTATATCTAATAGAGATTAGTGCATGGTGAGTAAATCTCTTTGTATATCTAATGGAGATTAGTGCAAGGGGAGTAAAGCTCTATGTATATGTAATAGAGATTAGTGTATGGTGAGTAAATCTTTATGTATATCTAATAGAGATTAGTACAAGGGGAGTTAAACTCTATGTATATCTAATAGAGATTAGTGCATGGGGAGTAAAACTCTATGTATATCTAATAAAGATTAGTGCATGGGGAGTAAAACTCTTTGTATATCTAATAGAGATTAGTGCATGGGGAGTAAAACTCTATGTATATCTAATAGAGATTAGTGCATGGGGACTAAATCTCTATGTATATCTAATAAAGATTAGTGCATGGGGAGTAAAACTCTATGTATATATAATATAGATTAGTGCAAGGTGAGTAAAACTCTATGTATATCAAATAGAGATTAGTGCATGGTGAGTATATCTCTATGTATATGTAATAGAGATTAGTGTATGGTGAGTAAAACTCTATGTATATCTAATAGAGATTAGTGCATGGTGAGTAAAACTCTATATATATCTAATAGAGATTAGTGCATGGTGAGTATATCTCTATGTATATGTAATAGAGATTAGTGTATGGTGAGTAAAACTTTATGTATAGTGAGTAGATATTAGTGTATGGTGAGTAAAACTCTATGTATAGTGAGTAGAGATTAGTTTGTGGTGAGTAAAACTCTGTGTACATCTAATAGAGATTAGTGTATGGTGAGTAAAACTCTATGTATAGTGAGTAGAGATTAGTTTGTGGTGAGTAAAACTCTGTGTACATCTAATAGAGATTAGTGTATGGTGAGTAAAACTCTAAGTATAGTGAGTAGAGATTAGTGTATGGTGAGTAAAACTCTTTGTACATCTAATAAAGGCCAGTGTGTAGTTCTGTGTGTGTAGTTTGTGAATCTCGCGGTGCACTAGTCTGTAATGTAAGTGAAAATGCTAGTTTTTAGTGAACTTCTGTACTGTATATATAGTGACAACAGAGGCGAGTAACGTGAAGTAATATACAACTAGTAGAACTCATTTTATGTCAATGAATAATTACAGGATAACTCTTTCATATCAGAATATGATCTTCTGATAAGAGTTAAAAGTTTACTTCTAAGAAATTGATAATTACAATGTATTGGCTAGGACTACATGGTTAATACAGACACATGCAGTAAGATTGTGACAATGTATTGACAAGGACTACATGGTTAATACAGACACATGCAGTAAGATTGTGACAATGTATTGACTAGGACTACTTGGTTAATACAGACACATATAGTAAGATTGTGACAATATATTGACTAGGACTACATGGTTAATACAGACACATGCAGTAAGATTGTGACAATGTATTGACTAGGACTACATGGTTAATACAGACACATATAGTAAGATTGTGACAATATATTGACTAGGACTACATGGTTAATACAGACACATGCAGTAAGATTGTGACAATATATTGGCTAGGACTACATGGTTAATACAGATACATGCAGTAAGATTGTGACAATATATTGACTAAGACTACTTGGTTAATACAGACACATTCAGTAAGATTGTGACAATATATTGGCTAAGACTACTTGGTTAATACAGATACATGCAGTAAGATTGTGAAATTAATTCACATTTAACCTTTCTAAACTTATATTAGAAGACCAACAAATCATGAAGAGAGCATTGCGCTGTCTTACGACAATAATAATAAGGTATGACGTTGAAAACAAACAAACTGCTTTATCATTTGGCATTTATTTTTAAGAAAGACGAAGCACTTTATAAGAATGATTGAACAACTAACAATTCCTGAGAGAGCTAAAGAAACACAAGTGGTGAGTTACAAAAAATATTTTTTCGCTTCTTTCTTTATCAGGTTTTTGGTTTTAATGACTAGGGAGATTCCGTTCACATGGACCTCTCTCTTTCTTCTGTCAGTGCTATCAATCTGTCTGCTCTAGGATGTTGGTGTTGAAACTACCTGTAGGTCAGAGTACATTGTACTTGCTCCAATCCCTTTCAAAGCGAATGTTCATGTATGTTTTAGTTCGTTACTTAATAGTAATTGTGAGGTGGGTTGTTTATTTTATTATTAATGTGCCAAGATATCACGGCTAAATTAATATTAATTTTGTAGTCTAGTGATCGATGGCCTCATTACGTTCTTTTTTTTTTAAATAGATATTAATGATAAAGAGTATTAGACACTCGTCAAATTCTGTTTTAATTTGGTACGAACACAAGTTTGTCTATTTACAGAGAGTCACATGACAACTTTTAACAGCAATATTTGTTTGTTTGTTTTTTGAATTTTGCGCAAAGCTTCACGTAGGCTATCTGCGCTAGCCGTCCCTAATTTAGCAGTGTAAGACCAGAGGAAAGGCAGCTAGTCATCATCACCCACCGCCAACTCTTGGGCTACTCTTTTACCAACAAATAGTAGGATTGATCGACACATTATAACGCCCCCAAGGCTGAAAGGGCGAGCATGTTTGGTGCGACGGGGTTTCAAACCCGCAATTCTCAGATTACGAGTCGAAGACCTTAAACCGCCTGGTCATGCCAAGCCTAACAGTAATATATATACTCACAGTTTTTCAACAATTGCCATTAACGACAATTCATTAACTGTATGACAATTACATGCTGATGGCTAACTAATAAATATAAATTTTAAACACAGCCTAGATACAATGATAATATAATTAGGAAAACTTTAATTTGCACAACCTTAACTTAATACTGAGAAACGTAAATAGTACATAAGTTCAAGCCGAAATGTGTCCAATATTTAGAATGTTTCAACCCAATATATTTCTGTGGTTCTCTGTTTCCCCAGTACAGAATTTGTTTTAGTAAAGTTAAAAAAGTGATTTGTTAAGATATGAACTTCTTGATGAACCTAAATCAAAATCAGAAAACAAAAAACGAAAATGTTGTCAGCGATATAGATTTTACTCATATTTTGTTACAACGAATACGTTGTAACTATGAAACAAGAGAGGAAATAGTACTGATGTAATGATATATATCCAACTCAAAACCTGAAATAATGTTATAGGAATACATGCTTACGATTTCTTTATAAAGCCGCTGTTTGTTAAGTGTATGACAAAGAATTTGCAATAATAGATCATTTCTATTCAGGATGATATAGATTTATATATAGTACCATACTGGCTGCTCACACAACGGATGACATGTAAATATTATATTACGTGACACACATAGAAATATAAGTTATGTTTCAGAATGCCTTACAAGTACGAACGAAGTAACCATTCTACTCATAACTATGTCAGGGCAGCTTCGAAGAATTCCAACACTAAACTCGAACAGTTGTAGAACAAGACAAGTGGAGATCTATATATGACGTTCTTACAACACTAAACTCGAACAGTTGTATAACAAGACAAGTGGAGATCTGTATATGACGTTGTTACAACACTAAACTCGAACAGTTGTATAACAAGACAAGTGGAGATCTATATATGACGTTGTTACAACACTAACCTCGAACAGTTGTATAACAAGACAAGTGGAGATCTGTATCTGACGTTCTTACAACGCTAAACTCGAACAGTTGTATAACAAGACAAGTGGAGATCTGTATCTGACGTTGTTACAACACTAAACTCGAACAGTTGTATAACAAGACAAGTGGAGATCTGTATATGATGTTGTTACAACACTAAACTCGAACAGTTGTATAACAAGACAAGTGGAGATCTATATATGACGTTGTTACAACACTAAACTCGAACAGTTGTATAACAAGACAAGTTATTAAACTTCTCTTTACTACACACACAAAAGTATTGACTTGAAACTAAGCATTCAAGTTCATCAATTTAACTTAAGAGTGGTAGTTTGAAAGTTGGGTCCGCTAATAAGATACTAAACATATAACCGAGTAAAATAGAACATTTACAGAAGAAACAGAACATTGTAGTTCAGTGTAAGTTAAATCTCATAAAACTTCCACTACATATGGCAGCAACAACGGGAACGTGGCATTCTTCAGGTAACTTGAAGAAATTAAAATTATTACGGTAATCACCAAACTAATATTTTTAAACCTAACTTTTCGCTTTATTAGGGTTAAGACAGAATTGATAAAGTGATGTAACGAAACTTTGAGAATAATCATAGTGTCTGGTGATTGGCCATGCTTGTTGGTCATAGTGTTTGGTGATTGGCCATGCTTGTTGGTCATAGTGTCTGGTGATTGGCCATGCTTGTTGGTCATAGTGTCTGATGATTGGCCATGCTTGTCGGTCATAGTGTCTGGTGATTGGCCATGCTTGTTGGTCATAGTGTCTGGTGATTGGCCATGCTTATTGGGACTTCACACTAAAGAAAATTTAGACCAAACTTACTTGTACTTTTTCGTAAACAATATAATTATTGAAGTGATGTTAGTAAAAACAGATATCACATGGAACGTGTTTTTCAAACAGAATTACCGATAGTATGTTCACTTTCTACCGTTCGTAAACATTCAATAGGTTTAATAATAGTTAAACTGCTACCAAATATACGACCTAAATTTTTGAGCTAATTTATCATGTCACGTGCTGCTATTGACGTCACAGTGGCTCAAGTTATTACACTTTTGACGTCTTTGTAAACTTTTTACAAACTCAGCATGGTGAGTGACAGAACTTTAACAACAAAAGAGATAACACATTAAACACAAAAGAGATAACACACTAAACAGAGAATCACAACCTCATTACGATAAATGTAGGACTCTATATACGGGATTGTCTCCATGGGAACAAGAGGTTCCCTCGAACCATAACAGGTCTATTTATTTCAACCCAAGGTCACAGGTTTGGAAAGTAATTATTGTCTTAACAATACTTGGGTTGAAGGTTAGATACAATGGTAACAATAGTAACCTGAGTGCAGAAATTGGAAAATAGATACCAGTATAAGTGCATTGGTCGGACAATAAGTATAGTGTTAACATGCAGAAAAGCTGGGTATTCTAACAATACTAATGGAAACTGGGGTATTAAAAGTATTGTTTTAATATAATCAATCGAAGCCCAACCAAATAATACTACACATTTCCAGCTACTTCAGTAATGAAATATATGTTTATGAAGTACCTAATTTAAAACAATAACAAAAAATAAACACTAGTTATATATTTGAATGTGATAAATCTCTTAATATGTTTAAGTTTATAAGTTTACGGATTAAGAGTTCGAGGTTCGATCCCTTGCGGTGGACAGGATGCAGGTAGCCCATTGTAGGGTTAAAACAAAGCGAAAGGAAAAGGTAGAGCGGGTTTCAAATAGTCTCTCATTTTTCTATTTTACATATTTTATTAACTTTATCTTAGGTAAGCATAAATTTCTACTAAATTTGTTCTTTAACATATCAGATTTATGTTTCATTGGATCAAATTATTACATATGTTTATCATAAAGAAAAACTGACTCTAGTAACACCGAGAGCGTGACCGTTTGTCATTTTTTGTCACAACAACATGATATTCTTAATAACAAAGAATTATGTCCAAGAGACACTTTTCCACTTTTAATTAGAACTGTTATTTTTGTTTGACTGTTTCGTCAAATCGACTTGCAAAGATAGAATCTAACTTCTGAAAGATGGCCTCCCTTTATCTGAAGATTTGACGTCATGCTTGGTTACAACAGTTGTTCAAGTTTTGACTTTCAGAAGCTGTTTTTCTACTCTCCACTCTGAGTTGTTTGACAGTAAATAAATATGTTATTTACCAGAAAATAGCTGTTGCTGGAAGAAAGAAAAAAATTATGTTACGAACATTCGCAAGATAGGAAATTGATTTTCTGTTGTAAAATGTTATACACTTTTAATATTATACTTGTTGAAGTTACGTTTTCAAAACATCCATTCTGTGTGGTGACTGCTGTATTTATAATTTGATGAAGTAACTTTCAACACGTACGTTCTAAATTGTGACTACTGTATTTACAACTTATTACAGTAACTTTCAACACGTACGTTCTAAATTGTGACTACTGTATTTACAACTTATTACAGTAACTTTTAAAACATACATTCTGTGTGGTGACTACTGTATTTACAACTTATTACAGTAACTTTTAAAACATACATTCTATGTGGTGACTACTGTATTTACAACTTATTAAAGTAACTGTTAAAACATACATTCTGTGTGGTGACTACTGTATTTACAACTTATTAAAGTAACTGTTAAAACATACATTCTGTGTGGTGACTACTGTATTTACAACTTATTAAAGTAACTGTTAAAACATACATTCTGTGTGGTGACTACTGTATTTACAACTTATTAAAGTAACTGTTAAAACATACATTCTGTGTGGTGACTACTGTATTTACAACTTATTAAAGTAACTGTTAAAACATACATTCTGTGTGGTGACTACTGTATTTACAACTTATTAAAGTAACTGTTAAAACATACATTCTGTGTGGTGACTACTGTATCCACAACTTTATGAAGTAACGCTTAATGTAAAGTCCTAGAGACACTTTACAGACACTTTTATAATAACTTTACAAGAAAAGCTTCACCTACCACGCTAGAACCAATTTGCTGTAGTAAACTAGGGGTCTGGTTTGAGGATGAGGAAGTGCTGCCACCTATAGTGTTATATAAAGCAACTGCCGAAAATCTTCTCGGAGGTACTTGAGTGCCAGTAAGAAGGTCTGTTCCTAAGTTGGAACTCGACTGGTAGTAGTAATAAATAAGAATAATATATTATTGCGACTGTTTTCATAAACTTGAGTTTGACAAATAATTCATAAATAAAGTATTGTTTGTAGGTTGAAACTATACCGCAGATAAAAGTATTGTTTGTAGGTTGAAACTATACCGCTGATAAAAGTATTGTTTGTAGGTTGAAACTATGCCGCTGATAAAAGTATTGTTTGTAGGTTGAAACTATGCCGCTGATAAAAGTATTGTTTGTAAATTGAAACTATACCGCTGATAAAAGTATTGTTTGCAGGTTGAAACTATGCCGCTGATAAAAGTATTGTTTGTAGGTTGAAACTATGCCGCTGATAAAAGTATTGTTTGTAGGTTGAAACTATGCCGCTGATAAAAGTATTGTTTGTAGGTTGAAACTATACCGCTGATAAAAGTATTGTTTGCAGGTTGAAACTATGCCGCTGATAAAGTATTGTTTGTAGGTTGAAACTATGCCGCTGATAAAAGTATTGTTTGTAGGTTGAAACTATCCCGCTGATAAAAGTATTGTTTGTAGGTTGAAACTATACCGCTGATAAAAGTATTGTTTGCAGGTTGAAACTATGCCGCTGATAAAGTATTGTTTGTAGGTTGAAACTATGCCGCTGATAAAAGTATTGTTTGTAGGTTGAAACTATACCGCTGATAAAAGTATTGTTTGCAGGTTGAAACTATGCCGCCGATAAAAGTATTGTTTGTAGGTTGAAACTATGCCGCTGATAAAAGTATTGTTTGTAGGTTGAAACTATACCGCTGATAAAAGTATTGTTTGTAGGTTGAAACTATACCGCTAATAAAAAGGAATAAAGAAATAAAATACTACGAAGTTTGAACTCGACATGGTGACAAAAAATTAAAGTGTTATTGAAAATCAAGTATTATTTACAGTTTAATTTTATGAATGTTTCTGTAAGTCTTTACTAATGAGGAGCCCCACATGTTCAGGTGGATAAAGGCGTTCGACTCGTAATCTGAGGGTCGCGGGTTCCAATACCGGTAACACCAAACATGCTCGCCCTTTCAGGCATGGGGGCATTATACTGTGACGGTCAATCCTACTATTCGTTGGGAAAAGAGTAGCCTAAGAGTTGGCGGTGGGTGGTGATTACCAGCTGCCTTCCCTCTAGTCTAACACTGCTAAATTAGGAACGGCTAGCGGAGGAAGCCCTCGAGTAGCTTTGCGCGAAATAAAAAACAAACAAACTAATGAGAACCGAATGAATCTCATATTACACAAAGATAGAACGTTTGGTTTATCATGTCACATAGTAAAACATATTACACAAGGATAGAACGTTAGGTTTATTATGTCACAAAGTAAAACATATTACACAAGGATAGAACGTTAGGTTTATTATGTCACGAAGTAAAACATGTTACACAAGGATAGAACGTTAGGTTTATTATGTCACGAAGTAAAACATATTACACAAGGATAGAACGTTTGGTTTATTATGTCACAAAGTAAAACATATTACACAAGGATAGAACGTTAGGTTTATTATGTCACGAAGTAAAACATATTACACAAGGATAGAACGTTAGGTTTATTATGTCACGTAGTAAAACATATTACACAAGGATAGAACGTTAGGTTTATTATGTCACGTGGTAAAACATATTACACAAGGATAGAACGTTTGGTTTATTATGTCACGAAGTAAAACATATTACACAAGGATAGAACGTTAGGTTTATTATGTCACGTAGTAAAGCATATTACACAAGTATAGAACTTTAGGTTTATTATGTCACGTAGTAAAGCATATTACACAAGGATAGAACGTTAGGTTTATTATGTCACGAAGTAAAACATATTACACAAGGATAGAACGTTAGGTTTATTATGTCACGTAGTAAAGCATATTACACAAGGATAGAACGTTAGGTTTATTATGTCACGAAGTAAGACATATTATACAAGGATAGAACGTTAGGTTTATTATGTCACGCAGTAAAAATATAAACCTTAAAAGAAATATTTTAAGTCTTTGTTGGGGAGTTAGTCATGCTTAACATGGAACCGATGTTTGGACCTTCTTCAGTCTTTGTTGGTGAGTTAGTCATGCTTAACATGGAACCGATGTTTGGACCTTCTTCAGTCTTTGTGGAGGAGTTAGTCATGCTTAACATGGAACCGATGTTTGGACCTTCTTCAGTCTTTGTGGGGTAGTTAGTCATGCTTAACATAGAACCGATGTTTGGACCTTCTTCAGTCTTTGTTGGTGAGTTAGTCATGCTTAACATAGAACCGATGTTTGGACCTTCTTCAGTCTTTGTGGTGGAGTTAGTCATGCTTAACATAGAACCGATGTTTGGACCTTCTTCAGTCTTTGTTGGTGAGTTAGTCATGCTTAACATAGACCCGATGTTTGGACCTTCTTCAGTCTTTGTGGTGGAGTTAGTCATGCTTAACATAGAACCGATGTTTAGACCTTCTTCAGTCTTTGTGGTGGAGTTAGTCATGCTTAACATAGAACCGATGTTTGGACCTTCTTCAGTCTTTGTGGAGGAGTTAGTCATGCTTAACATAGAACCGATGTTTGGACCTTCTTCAGTCTTTGTGGGGGAGTTAGTCATGCTTAACATAGAACCGATGTTTGGACCTTTTTCAGTCTTCGTGGAGGAGTTAGTCATGCTTAACATAGAACCGATGTTTGGACCTTCTTCAGTCTTTGTTGGTGAGTTAGTCATGCTTAACATAGAACCGATGTTTGGACCTTCTTCAGTCTTTGTTGGTGAGTTAGTCATGCTTAACATAGAACCGATGTTTGGACCTTCTTCAGTCTTTGTGGTGGAGTTAGTCATGCTTAACATAGAACCGATGTTTGGACCTTCTTCAGTCTTTGTGGTGGAGTTAGTCATGCTTAACATAGAACCGATGTTTGGACCTTCTTCAGTCTTTGTGGAGGAGTTAGTCATGCTTAACATAGAACCGATGTTTGGACCTTCTTCAGTCTTTGTGGGGGAGTTAGTCATGCTTAACATAGAACTGATGTTTGGACCTTCTTCAGTCTTTGTGGAGGAGTTAGTCATGCTTAACATAGAACCGATGTTTGGACCTTCTTCAGTCTTTGTGGGGGAGTTAGTCATGCTTAACATAGAACCGATGTTTGGACCTTCTTCAGTCTTCGTGGAGGAGTTAGTCTTGCTTAACATAGAACCGTTGTTTGGACCTTCTTCAGTCTTTGTGGGGGAGTTAGTCATGCTTAACATAGAACCGATGTTTGGACCTTCTTCAGTCTTTGTGGGGGAGTTAGTCATGCTTAACATAGAACCGATGTTTGGACCTTCTTCAGTCTTTGTGGGGGAGTTAGTCATGCTTAACATAGAACCGATGTTTGGACCTTCTTCATACTTCAGGTATAGAACTCACTCACTTCGTGTGAAACAGACTACCAATAGCCAGTTACTGTCAAACATAAGTTTATTTAATTAATTAAACTATGAATGGTCAACACTAACTGGTTGAAGATACTTTGAAAAATTGAGAATAAATTTAACGTATTTTAGTTCGCGATATTCAATAATTTTTTTCCAAGAGACGTCTTTTAAAAAATAACAATTTTGAATTGCTCAGCAAATTGTTTTTTTTTTGGTAAAGATAATAGGGGGTGGCGGTGTTTGTTCATATCTCAGTTTCTTAGTTTGATATTATGGGAGCAGTTGTTGCTGTTAATAGTACACATAATGACTTTTCATTTGTACTGTTTAATGTACATGTTCCTTTCAATCTCTTTGAATATGTTGGATTTTTTAATAGTTTGATTACACTTTTCCCAAGAGATAAAAACATGGCGGTAGTAGGAGATTTTATTTGTGTTACGGACACTTTGTCAGATAAATCTCTGGTAAAATGTTATGGAGATGCTAGTCGTCACAGTTTCAATACCTTACCAAGTTATGTTATCGAGATGCTAGTCGTCACAGTTTCAATACCTTACCAAGTAATGTTATCGAGATGCTAGTCGTCACAGTTTCAATACCTTACCAAGTAATGTTATCGAGATGCTAGTCGTCACAGTTTCAATATCTTACCAAGTAATGTTATCGAGATGCTAGTCGTCACAGTTTCAATATCTTACCAAGTAATGTTATCGAGATGCTAGTCGTCACAGTTTCAATATCTTACCAAGTAATGTTATCGAGATGCTAGTCGTCACAGTTTCAATACCTTACCAAGTAATGTTATCGAGATGCTACTCGTCACAGTTTCAATATCTTACCAAGTAATGTTATCGAGATGCTAGTCGTCACAGTTTCAATACCTTACCAAGTAATGTTATCGAGATGCTAGTCGTCACAGTTTCAATACCTTACCAAGTAATGTTATCGAGATGCTAGTCGTCACAGTTTCAATACCTTACCAAGTAATGTTATCGAGATGCTAGTCGTCACAGTTTCAATATCTTACCAAGTAATGTTATCGAGATGCTAGTCGTCACAGTTTCAATACCTTGACAAGTACTTTCTCTTTGGCCCATGTGTTTCGATTTCTTTATGGTGATACACGTAGTTTTATTGGATGAAATTTGTTAAAGGATCATTGGTTCATTGATAAAATTCCAGTTAGTCTTAGGGTATTGCCTTTTAATAGGTCTTGCTTCCACAGACAGATAACGCTGTTTAAATGGCTGGTTTGTCACTCTAAAGATGCTTCTCGTGGTCCTAGGTTTACCAATTTAATTATCGTTCTTTGAGTAATTGAACGACTCCTATTATTTTGTGTGTGATGCTGACATCAGTGTTGGTGATATTAGGAAGGCTTTGCAGCATCTTAAAAGAAACACATCTTCAAGGGAAGTTGAGTTCACTATAAGATTTTACAGGTGTTTTTTTTTTGCTTTTCTTCTTTGAGGATTTTGTGCTGGTGTTACAGAGGGTTTTCTTACTTGATAGTATGAAGCTAGTGTACTTATTTTGCTTCTCAAGGGAGAAGATAGGAGTTTGTTTGTTATAGAATTTCGCACAAAGTTACACATGGACTATCATCGTCCTCCGTCTCTAATTTAGCATTGTAAGACTATAGGGAAGACAGTTACCGCCACTTGCCGCCAACTCTTGGGCTATTCTTTTACCAATGAATAATGGGATTGGCCGTCACACCATAATGCCCCCATGGCTAAAGGGCGAGCATGTTCAGTGTTTCGGGGATTCTAGCTTCGGATTACGAGTCGAGCGCACTATCCATCTGACCTTGTCAGGCTAGATAAAAGTTTACTGGAGAACCATTGTCCGAGTCCCCCACTAGTACAGTTAGGTACTAGTTAGTATCTAACACTAGTTAGGTTTATTATGTCACGTAGTAAAGCATATTGCACAAGGATAGAGTGTTAGGTTTATTATGGCGCGTAAGGCGTGCGACTCGTAATCCGAGGGTCGCGGGTTCGCGCCTGCATCGCGCCAAACATGCTCGCTCTCCCAGCCGTGGGGGCATTATAATGTGACGGTCAATCCCACTATTCGTTGGTAAAAGAGTAGCTTAAGAGTTGGCGGTGGGTGGTGATGACTAGCTGCCTTCCCTCTGGTCTTACACTGCTAAATTAGGGACGGCTAGCACAGATAGCCCTCGAGTAGCTTTGTGCGAAATTCCAAAAAAAACAAAACAAACAAATTATTTCAAAGGTCCAGAATGGATTTATTTCGGGTATGGGTATCGTTGGGTTGCCCCTCGTTTTGAAGTTGTTGAATGACTATCTCGACCATGAACAACGGGAAGAGATTCTGCTCAAATTGATCAAATGAAGGCTTTTGATCACGTTCATTACGGCTGCTTGTTCTCGTTGGATAACCAATATGAGTTTGGAGATAACTTCTTCAGGTGAATCACTATTTGTTATTCTGAGTTTTTTAGTACTGTAAAATGTAATGAATATTTTACTAATTCTATTAACATTACTGGAGGTCTTCGCCATGGATGTCCTCTGTCAGATTTGTTGTAAATTGTTTGTGAGGAATATTTCAATGGTATGGTTATTAGGCATAATGGAATTTCTGGTATTTCGGCCGGTACTAGCTAACAATACAACTTTGGCATTCAGTAATGTCACTTCAGTAGCTTCAGATACACAAAGTTGTCAACTTGATGAGAAAGCGTCTCGTAGTCTGGTTAATTATGCTTAAAGTAAGGGTCTGCGGATAGGGAATAACTCTCTTGAGAATTGAAGATTTTTAAGGGATTACAGTATCCTCCCAACCATTAAAGGTTCTTTGTATCCAGTTTCATCCTGATAGTGTTGTGATATATTGTATAAATTGGTGTGATATTTGTTAACATGTCACACACATTTTAATATCTTGATGTCACAGATTTATCTTTCAAGGTTAATCCTTTAGTGGTCTCTGTGTTATGGAATTTTCTTCAAGTTCTATATATGGAAGAGTCTACTCTTGTTTTATTACTACATATGGAAGAGTCTACTCTTGTTTTATTACAGATATTTTGTAAAGTTTCTATGGGATGATGGTATTCACGGTGTTCATTTTTAGGTGTTAGTTAAACTAATTCATGAGAGTGGCCTCAATTTTGTAGATATTAGGCTTCGTAAATAAGCTTATAGACTGAAACTGTTTGTTTGGACAGTGTCACGAAGTACTATGTTCCGTGTTGGAATTTTATTTTGGACTATATGGTGATGTGCAGCTTGGTGTTGATGTTTTTTTCTTGTCAAGCAGTTATACGTTACATGCAACGTGTAACATTATATGTTGCTGTAGGAACTTTTTTCAGGGGTGTTTCATCATCTGCCAACTGATATGTTTATAATATTCTGAAAAAAATTTTGTTTGTTAAGCCTAATGTTGTGGACAGACGTTTTATTTTTCTTAATATGTTGGTGCGGAAATAATCTATTTCGACTTTAACATCATACATTGTGTTCTACTGTTGTTGAGTTGGTTTCTTTTAACAATAATGCACTACCTACTGAGTTTGTTATTAGACATTTTTTTCGACTTTTTTTCGGCGTCACCCGCGGGTTGGATATCTTTACTTACGTCTGGATCACCTTCAGATGTGTCTTCTTCTACGTGTGTTTTGTATTTTTCATACAATAATGCTTTGGATTTTATTTTATCTCAAAGTCTTTTTTTGAAGAGAATATTTTATGGACCCCTCTGTTTGGATTCCTGTATGTGGTGAGGGGATCTCCCAGGGAAGGTTCTGTTCTTCAAATTTACCTTCTCTGGAATCTAAACATCCACCCACGTGTTTGCCATGCATGGTGACTTGTGAGAGGATTCTGGTGGTTTAGGGGTCCAACCCTAAAACACCACTTTGGCCTTGAACTCCTGTAGACGGGCGGCCGTGGGGTGGTCCCCTTGGGTCAATCGGCTGGTACACTCGGGCTAGGGTCAACCAAGTACCACTGTTGGATGTTCTCAACAGGTATTGTGAACTTTGTATCTGATGCTGGTATTTGGGTATAGTGCTCACGAAACCCTGGTGTTGCTGCAGTGTACTGGTTTGACATTATAATGCGTCCCCTCGTAGGGCTCCATGGTGGGTGGGGTCAGTATACACTGAAGTTTCCTTTTTTTATTATGGATCCTCCAAACAAAAACTTAAATAAAATAGTGAAAAACAGTCCATCGGTAAATGACCTATCTTGAAGATTCTGAGCAGCAATCTTCAACACCTGTTGAAACTCATTATACTATATTCTCTTCCAGAAAAATCTTTAGGACAAATGTCTCTTTTTTCATTCAGAAGGGACTAGAGGGACTTGCTGGCTCTCCAAACTCAATGAAAAGCTTCAATCTCTTGATATATTGGTGGAAACATCCACATCTCAACACAGTGAACTCCTCTTGCATTCAAAGCCAATTGGGGATATACCTGTTGAAGCTAGACCTCATGCTACTTTGAATTAATCACCAGGAGTTATTGTTGAGAAGGATATGAAGAACATCCTCGAGTCAGAGATTCTTACTGGTTTCTCCAGTGTGAGGGTGTTTTTCCACTTCCAAAGATGGAATTAAGATGCCAACCAATATCCTTGTTCTGACATTTATATCACCACGTCCACCTGCCACCATCAAGACAGGTTATCTTAATTTCAGGATATGGCCAAACATTCCAAACCCTCTCAATCTTTTCAGTGTCAACGGTTCGGTCACTCGAAGACATCATGTCGTGGTTCCTTGACGTGTGCTCGTTGTGGTGGCAAGGACCACTATACCTGTGATTGGGAAAGGGACCTTCATTGCGTCAGTTGCGATTGTTCTCACCCGTCCTACTTCCGTTGTTCTTGCCCTGAATGGTTGGAAGAAAAGAGGTGCAGCGTTTGAAAACGATTCATAGGATTACTTATTCTGAGGCTCAAAAATTGCTGTCCACCATTTCATTTTGCACGTATGCTGCTGCAATTCGTTCCACAGCTACTGTGGGAGTGCAGACAGAACTCTCTGTGCCTTCAAAAGAATCGTTCTCAAAACAAATGAAAAGTCTTTTGACCTCCATGGTTAAAAACAGTTGATAAAAACAACTTCAATACCCATCTCTGTTCTTAACATACATTTCAGCAAATCCCAAGATCCACTTCCTTTGGTTCTGGATATGGACATTTCCTTATGTACATCTTCTCCCACCCCAAGATGCAAAAAGATCATTTGTTCATGTCTTCAGTCTCTGAAATTCTCTTCCAACAGCAAAGACCTGCCCAATCGATTTAGGGCAGAATCCATGGAGATCAACAGACCTCCCTCAAATATAGAAAAATACATGGTCGAAAACAGAAGGGCTCTCCACCCAATTCGCCTACATATCAGTAAAAATAGCCACTTTGATACAATGGAACTGTCGAGGTTTATGCTCTAATCTGGATGACATCAAAGCACTAATTGATCCCTACCATCCTGTATGTCTTTCCTTACAGAAAACATTTATTAAACTTCCCAATACAGTTACCTTTTGGCACTTTTCTTTGTACAGAAACGACAGATTGTATGATAAACAAGTGCATGGAGGCGTTGTTGGTTGGTCAGCATGTGCCCACCCTGTGTTTGCCACTTGACACGTCCTTGGAGGCCATAACCGTCTGCATTTCCTTGGGTCATACCATCAATGTTTATTCTCTCTGGGTCATACCATCACTGTTTCTTCTCTCTACCTGTCACCTGGAAAGATCTATGATCAATCAGACCTTGATGCTCTCGTTGAACAGTTGCTGTCTCCCTTTCTTATCCTGGGGGACTTTAATGGACACCATTCTCTCTAGGGAAGTGCTGATATTGATGGGAGGGGTTGCTCCGTAGAGAGCATGCTCTCATATCACAACCTTTCTCTTTTCACTGGCAGTTATTATACTTATTTTCATGCGCCTCATCAGTCTTTTACTACTACTGTTCTATCAATTTGCTCCCCTTCACTATTCTCCCACTTTTTATAGAGGGTTGACAATAATCCATAAGGCAGTGATCATTTTCTATATAATTATGAGAGAGACTGGCCGTGGTCGATGCAACCCGACTCGCGCGTCCCGGTGGAAACTGGATCAGGCAAACTGTCCCTCTTTCACTGTTCTCGCAGAACATGATCCTATCATCGTCTGTATGCCATCAAAAGACGACTGTGTTACAGATGCTCAGTGTATTCCTAAAACCTCTACACGTTTTCCACGATATCCTCGTCCGTGTTGGAATCCTGCCTGCCACATGACATGGAACTCTCATAAGTGGGCCTGGAATACTTTCCGTAGATATCTCACACACTCGAACTGCATCGCTTTTCAGCAGGCCCGTGCTCGGTGGGTAAGACGTCAAATATTGTCTGTTATCTGCTGAACATCTTTCGATCCATCCTTCCATTCCTATTTCTACAGATGGTTGGAAATCAGATGACTGTGTGGGCTTTGCTATGGTTTGTTATGGTTCAGTGGTTGAGCATGGAATGCTCTCTACAGTTTCTGTGTTCACTGCTCAACTGTATGTCATTTCTCTTGCCCTGGATCACATAGAAGCTAAGCAGTACTCAAACTGCACAATTTATATTGACTCGCTTAGTTCTCTACCGGCCCTGGAATTGCTTCACGTGGTTCACACTCTGTTCTCACCGATATTCAAAACCGACTGGCCCATTTCTCTTTAATATCTACTTCTATCCAGTTTTCTGGATACTGGGCTACGTTGGTATTCGCGGGGACGAGCTCACCGACACCATCTATCTGCAGATAGCGAAATCTATCTGCTCTGGCACTATCACTGCTGTGCCTGTTCCATACATGGACTGTGGTCCTGTATTCAAGGCTCGACTCCATGCTAGCTGGCAGTCGACTTGGAGTGAGCAACATGAAAACAAGCTTTTCCAAATAAAACACTATATTGGACTTTGGCCGTCTTGCTTCTATAAGGATCGGAAGGAGGAAGTTGTTCTAACTAGACTACCCATTGGTCACAGTTTTTTAACTCATCGTTTTCTTTTATCTGGAACTGTTGCACCAGTGTGTAGTCTGTGTAACACTCAGATCACTGTTAGCCACATTTTACTGTTTTGTCATCGTTACGACTCTGAAAGACGGTACCATTTTAAACATGTTCTGTCCCAAGGTTTGTCCATCAGTGTTATTGATGATGGTGACACTGTCCACCTTACAAATGTTTTTAATTTTTTAAAGGCCATTAATCTTTTTAATGCCATTTAGGTTTTTTAATTTATACATTAGACCTTTTTTAATGTGGCTCCATTTTAAAAATCACAGTTCATCTAGTTCAATTTGAAATTAGAAACTGGCCATAACATTAGATAATGGAAACCAGGACTGGAAAGGCCAACTTCAGGTGACTGACAGTGGTTTTGTACTTACCTGTTAGTCTTCCTGGCGAGTTATGATTATTAGTCACACTACAGAAAGTCCTTTACAACTTGAATTACTGTAGTTTTTCTCTTAATGTTGTAGACTAGATGTAAACATTGGTTTTATACTATTTATTTATTTATTTATTTATTTATTTTAAACTTTGTTTTGTTTTACCTTCATTTCCTTTTATGAATTTTACTAAATTTAATTTTAACTTTTCACCGGATGTTTGTCACAGATAACCTAGCTGCTTTGTACCATAAAACACTAAATCAACCAACCAACAAACCATTTTGTGGACTGCAGAATAATTTTCATCCTCAGGTACCACATCAGTTTTGGAGAGTCATTGTATCTGATACTGATTGACTGTTACTTTGAAAGAATCGTTTTGATTCTTTTGTCGGTTATCGATACTGTTATTTAGACTATCTTGTTAGGGATCACTACAAATGTTAAATAAGTTTAAATACTTAGACATCTTACAAATTTACTCCCCATGTGACACAGCAGTATGACTGCAGACTCACACTGCTAAAAACTGGGTTTCTATGCTCACGGTGGGCAGAGCACAGATAGCCTGTTGTGTAGCTTTGTGCTTAATTCCAAACAAACAAACCTATAAGGTTATGTTTCTTCTGTAGTCATACTCAGGAAACTATAGTTCATTTATTTTTTGGTGTCTTAATGTACAGGATTTGTGTACTTTGCTGTTTAGTTTGTTGGAGGTAGTTTTAGATCGTACTTTATTGGATCAAGAGAAACAGTTGGGGCCTTTCATTGGATATTTACCTGGTTTGAGCTGTTCCCATTTTGTACGTGTTTGGCAACATTTATGGTATAATCTGCACTTGTTAAGGTTTTGATAATCTGCACATGTTAAGGTTTTGACAAGTGGTGTTTGTATAATCTGCATATGTTAAGGTTTAGACAAGTGGTGTTTGTATAATCTGCACATGTTAAGGTGTTGACAAGTGGTGTTTGTATAATATGCACATGTTAAAGTTTTGACAAGTGGTGTTTGTATAATTTACACATGTTAATGTTTTGACAAGTGGTGTTTGTATAATCTGCACATGTTGATGTTTTGACAAGCGGTGTTTGTATAATCTGCATATGTTAAGGTTTTGACAAGTGGTATTTGTATTATCTGCACATGTTAATGTTTTGACAAGTGGTGTTTGTATAATCTACACATGTTAATGTTTTGACAAGGGGTGTTTGTATAATCTACACATGTTAATGTTTTGACAAGTGGTGTTTGTATAATATGCACATGTTAATGTTTTGACAAGTGGTGTTTGTATAATCTGCATATGGTAATGTTTTGACAAGTGGTGTTTGTATTATCTTCACATGTTAATGTTTTGACAAGTGGTGTTTGTATAATCTGCACATGTTAATGTTTTGACAAGTGGTGTTTGTATAATCTGCACATGTTAATGTTTTGACAAGTGGTGTTTGTATAATCTGCACATGTTAATGTTTTGACAAGTGGTGTTTGTATAATTTACACATGTTAATGTTTTGACAAGTGGTGTTTGTATAATCTACACTTGTTAAGGTTTTGACAAGTGGTGTTTGTATAATTTACACATGTTAATGTTTTGACAAGTGGTGTTTGTATAATCTACACTTGTTAAGGTTTAGACAAGTGGTGTTTGTATAATCTACACATGTTAAGGTTTAGACAAGTGGTGTTTGTATAATCTGCACATGTTAAGGTTTTGACAAGTGGTGTTCATGCACATTTTGTAAATTTCTTTAAAGCTTGAGTTGAAAAATAAAATTTATTTTGATTTCCTACAGTTCAAGTATATAATATCTACAAGGATTATAGTCATTTGGAGTATGAGGGTCTACAGGGATACATACTATGTGAAAAGCTACCATAATATTCTACGCAAGTGTTTACTGTCTTGTTATTTGGTGTATGAGGAACTACAGGAACTCTTGCTGTGTGAGTAGCTTCAGTAATATTTTATATGAGGGTTTGCTGTCTTGTTATCTGGTGTATGAGGGTCTACAGGAATACATATTGTGTGAGAAGCTTCAGTAATATTTTATGTGAGGGTTTGCTGTCTTGTTATCTGGTGTATGAGGGTCTACAGGAATACATACTGTGTGAGTAGCATCAGTAATATTTTATGTGAGTGTTTGCTGTCTTGTTATTTGGAGTATGAGGGTCTACAGGAATACACATTGTGTGAGAAGCTTCAGTAATATTTTATGTGAGGGTTTGCTGTCTTGTTATTTGGTGTATGAGGGTCCAGGAATACATATTGTGTGAGAAGATTCAGTAATATTTTAGGTGAGTGTTTATTGTCTAGTTATTTGGTGTATGAGGTCTACAGGGATACATACTGTGTGAGAAGCTATAATAATATTTTACGTGAGTGTTTATTGTCTAGTTATTTGGTGTATGAGGTCTACAGGAATACATACTGTGTGAGAAGCTACAATAATATTTTACGTGAGTGTTTATTGTCTAGTTATTTGGTGTATGAGGGTCTACAGGAATACATACTGTGTGAGTAGCATCAGTAATATTTTATGTGAGTGTTTGCTGTCTTGTTATTTGGAGTATGAGGGTCTACAGGAATACACATTGTGTGAGAAGCTTCAGTAATATTTTATGTGAGGGTTTGCTGTCTTGTTATTTGGTGTATGAGGGTCCAGGAATACATATTGTGTGAGAAGATTCAGTAATATTTTAGGTGAGTGTTTATTGTCTAGTTATTTGGTGTATGAGGTCTACAGGGATACATACTGTGTGAGAAGCTATAATAATATTTTACGTGAGTGTTTATTGTCTAGTTATTTGGTGTATGAGGTCTACAGGAATACATACTGTGTGAGAAGCTACAATAATATTTTACGTGAGTGTTTATTGTCTAGTTATTTGGTGTATGAGGTCTACAGGAATACATACTGTGTGAGAAGCTACAATAATATTTTAGGTGAGTGTTTATTGTCTAGTTATTTGGTGTATGAGGTCTACAGGAATACATACTGTGTGAGAAGCTACAATAATTTGTGTGAGTGTTTAATGTAATATTCTATGTGAGAAGTTACAGTAAGATTCTAAGTAAGTGTTTACTGTATTATTATTTGACAAATGTCTCATTAGTCTTATTACATTAGTAATCTTGTGTTTGGTAATGTTCTAATTACTTATTTATATGCAAACCTGACGATGACCGAAGAAGGTCGAAACGTTGTTCGCTCTTCTATGTAAAAGTGTTTTCTCAGCCCAAACGAGCCGTTTTTGCATATAAATTTCTCAACAAGTGGGTTTCTCGTCATCACTGATAATTACTTATTTATTTCATTGTTATATAATGTTATTATCACATTCTGTTATAAGGTGTATTTATGATAATGAGGGCGGATTAATAAAGAAAGAGAAACCAAATTTCTATCGTTAAAATCTGAGGTTCGATTTCCTATATGTCCACTGTATGAAACTTTAGTTGAACTAAGACATTACACTATAGGCCGTGTCCACTGTATGAAACTTTAGTTGAACTAAGACATTAGACTGTAGGCCGAGTCCACTGTATGAAACTTTAGTTGAGCTAATACATTACACTATAGGTCGTGTCCAGTGTATGAAACTTTAGTTCATAAACACACCGTTGACCCATCGAGTACCCGAAAAGGGAGATCTTCAGTGACCACGAAATATTTGGTTACAAATGTGGTTCTTGGACATTCTAAACTTGTAGCACGGGATTTTGTTGTTTTAATGATAAAGCTACTTTATGTATATCACGGGTATCGAAGCCCAACTTTTAGCATTATAAACATTCAGACTCACCGCCGAGTTTGGAAAAGAATAAAACACACGATATTATGTTCGACAGAAAACTTGAACCTGGACTAAGATGAAAACAATTAAATAATCATTCTTTTTAACAATGAAACTAAATATATATTATTATTATATTATATTATTCACCTTTGGTGAAGAGAAATTATATCTTGTATCGTGAGGGCTAACGCTAGAATGACGTCTCATTTGGACTCCAGGGGTGGTGGAAGAAGGAGACGATGGACTGTCTGGACTACAGGGGGCTACCATGATTCTTGGAGGATGAATTGTGTTGTCAGAATGACGTCGTCCTGGGAGATTGACCTGCACGGTCAGCAAGTTTGAGTCTGGCGATGGTGAAGCTATAGAAACAAAAGAGCATTCAACAGATTAATGTGATATAACAATATCGTAGACATTGACTTCTCTAGATTGTTTTGATATAATGATGTATCAGACATTGAATTAACTAGATTGTTTTGATACAATGATGTATCAGACATTGAATTCACTAGATTGTTTTGATATAATGATGTATCAGACATTGACTTCTCTAGATTGTTTTGATATAATGATGTATCAGACATTGAATTCACTAGATTGTTTTGATATAATGATGTATCAGACATTGACTTCTCTAGATTGTTTTGATATAATGATGTATCAGACATTGACTTCTCTAGATTGTTTTGATGTAATGATGTATCAGACATTGACTTCTCTAGATTGTTTTGATATAATGATGTATCAGACATTGAATTCACTGTATTGTTTTGATATAATGATGTATTAGACATTGACTTCTCTAGATTGTTTTGATATAATGATGTATCAGACATTGAATTCACTGTATTGTTTTGATATAATGATGTATCAGACATTGAATTCACTGTATTGTTTTGATATAATGATGTATCAGACATTGAATTCACTAGATTCTTTTGATATAATGATGTATCAGACATTGAATTCACTGTATTGTTTTGATATAATGATGTGTCAGACATTGAATTCACTAAATTGTTTTGATATAGCAATATCTTAGACATTGAATTCTCTGACATTACCAGTTAACAACAGCTACTCTACTAGTATTTAGTTTCAACTGATATTCTAGAGGTAGTCGACAGTACCAGTTAACAACAGCTACTCTACTAGTATTTAGTTTGAACTGATATTCTAGAGGTAGTCGACAGTACCAGTTAAGAACAGCTACTCTACTAGTATTTAGTTTCAACTGATAATCTAGAGGTAGTCGACAGTACCAGTTAAGAACAGCTGCTCTACAAGTATTTAGTTTGAACTGATATTCTAGAGGTAATCGATAGTACCAGTTAAGAACAGCTACTCTACTGGTATTTAGTTTCAACTGATAATCTAGAGGTAGTCGACAGTACCAGTTAAGAACAGCTGCTCCACAAGTATTTAGTTTGAACTGATAATCTAGAGGTAGTCGACAGTACCAGTTAACAACACCTACTCTACTAGTATTTAGTTTGAACTGATAATCTAGAGGTAGTCGACAGTACCAGTTAAGAACAGCTACTCTACTGGTATTTAGTTTGAACTGATATTCTAGAGGTAGTCGACAGTACCAGTTAAGAACAGCTGCTCTACAAGTATTTAGTTTGAACTGATATTCTAGAGGTAATCGATAGTACCAGTTAAGAACAGCTACTCTACTGGTATTTAGTTTCAACTGATAATCTAGAGGTAGTCGACAGTACCAGTTAAGAACAGCTGCTCCACAAGTATTTAGTTTGAACTGATAATCTAGAGGTAGTCGACAGTACCAGTTAACAACACCTACTCTACTAGTATTTAGTTTGAACTGATAATCTAGAGGTAGTCGACAGTACCAGTTAAGAACAGCTACTCTACTGGTATTTAGTTTGAACTGATATTCTAGAGGTAGTCGACAGTACCAGTTAAGAACAGCTGCTCTACAAGTATTTAGTTTGAACTGATATTCTAGAGGTAATCGATAGTACCAGTTAAGAACAGCTACTCTACTGGTATTTAGTTTCAACTGATAATCTAGAGGTAGTCGACAGTACCAGTTAAGAACAGCTGCTCACAAGTATTTAGTTTGAACTGATAATCTAGAGGTAGTCGACAGTACCAGTTAACAACACCTACTCTACTAGTATTTAGTTTGAACTGATAATCTAGAGGTAGTCGACAGTACCAGTTAAGAACAGCTACTCTACTAGTATTTAGTTTCAACTGATAATCTAGAGGTAGTCAACAGTACCAGTTAAGAACAGCTGCTCCACAAGTATTTAGTTTGAACTGATAATCTAGAGGTAGTCGACAGTACCAGTTAACAACACCTACTCTACTAGTATTTAGTTTGAACTGATAATCTAGAGGTAGTCGACAGTACCAGTTAAGAACAGCTACTCTACTGGTATTTAGTTTGAACTGATAAACTAGAGGTAGTCAACATTACCAGTTAACAACAGCTACTCTACTAGTATTAGTTTGAACTGATAAACTAGAGGTAGTCGACAGTACCAGTTAACAACAACTACTCTACTGCTATTTAGTTTGAACTGATAAACTAGAGGTAGTCAACAGTACCAGTTAACGACAGCTACTCTATTGGTATTTAGTTTATATTGATAATCTAGAGGTAGTCAACAGTACCATTTAAGAACAGCTACTCTTTTGGTATTTAGTTTGAACTGATAATCTAGAGGTAGTCAACAGTACCAGTGAACAGCAACTACTCTACTGGTATTTAGTTTGAACTGATAATATAGAGGAAGTTAACAGTACCAATTAATAACTTTAGTGCTACTCAGAGCGAATTATGCGACATAATTGTCACTTTTAGAATGTGGACCATGAACGTGTAATCTCGAATTCACAAGTTGGAACATTACACAGAACAATCTAATTAAATCATGATTGTTCCTAAAATATATTTTTTACTGAAGATGACCATATTCTTTTGGGTCAGTTAAAAAGCTGCGGAATCTATCTCAAGATAAAACGTCAGTCAGGATAGTTACTCCTCTGGTCATGTTTATATACGTTTGTTTAATAGAAACACCAGTAAAAGGTTATTAAAACAACACTAATAATTTAGTATTTAGTTGTATAATTTATGATAATTTAGTTATATAATTTATGATGATATAGTTTTATTTAATATGATAATTTAATTGTATAATTTGTGATAATATAGTTGTATAATTTATGATAATTTAATTTAGTTGTATAATTTATGATAATTTAGTTGTATAATTTATGATAATATAGTTGTATAATTTATGATAATTTAGTTGTATAATTTATGATAATATAGTTGTATAATTTATGATAATTTAGTTGTATAATTTATGATAATTACACCAATCACTTTTATGGGCAATGAGAACAAAAATTAAAATTCGTCCAAAAATTATGTTTTAGCCCAGAAGTGTAATTTAATATCTTGTTGAACTTTATATAATTAAGAAAACGATAGTGCAAGAAAAAAATCTTTTCACGGAAAGCATAAGAGCTGTACCTATGGAGAATAACATTTCACATAAAGGGATAGAAACATTAAAAGGTAAAATTCAGGGAAAATAATTAACCTGTTAAATATGGTTAGAGGGGATTGTTCCACACTTACGTGACATTGTTCGTCTTACGACGTCTTCCATGCTTACTGACGTTCGTCTAGATTCAAGACGTAACAAAGGAGGCCGGTGAGGATATCCCGAAGTTTGATCTATGGTGCTGGGAACTGAAAGTCTGGAATAGTTTCTGATAGTTTAAATTCATAATAACAATTCAAGTAAATAGCTCACTGGTACGTTCTTCTATTAATAGAAGATATTTCCACTTGTGAAGATGGAAATACTTCTAGAGTTAAAATCAAAATTTTAACATTTGTGAGACTTTCAGATATGACACATCATTATTAAACATATTGAAAAACAAACAAAATATAATTTAAACATAAATGAAACGATTTCTACATTATTAAACAACGTTTGGAAAGTTAGTGATATTATTTTAAAATATCTTGTTGGAGATCGTCGATGCATAACTCAGTGTTGACTTCTACCCGAATAACGTAACCTTTTTTAATTTACTACAACAGCAGTGAGACAGGAAGGGTATTGGTGCCAATAAGGTAATTAAACCACTGGCATGTAACCAGAGTCTATGGTTGTGCTGGGAAAATTGTCTTATAGTAAACTGTAGCAGTAAAACTTTTATATACATCACATCATGTTGATAGCTAGTTTGAAACCGCATATTACTTATGGTAAAACGTCGATTAGAAAAATAAATGTTGTGTTCGGGAAACGTTTATGTTGTATGAATAACGTTATCCAGTATCTGAGGTAAGAAGTAGGTATGTCCACAAAATACACTTACTTTTCTGAAGATGGTATGGAGGTTTTCTCAAGTTTCAGTTTATTTCTCTGATTTCTAGCCACGTGATGTAACATCTCTTGTAGTAGTTCCACTAAACTGTTGAACTTAAGAAAAAACGAAGACTAAACAAGACTGTAAACAAGGAATACAAGGTTTGGTTAATTTATTGACTTGAAAAGTGAGACCCGAGAAATTTCTGGATTCTGATTAATTAAATAGTGAATTTTACACTCTTACATCAGCGACATCTGTAACAATAAAAATACTTATTGTTTTTATTCTGCATTTTATTTCGATTTGAATTTCGCGCAATATTACACGAGGGCTATCTGTGCTAGCAGTCCCTAATTTAGTAGTGTAAGACTACTAGTCATGTGACGGGGATTCAAACCCGTGACTCTCGGATTGCGAGTTGAGTGTCTCAAGCACGTGGGCACGTGGGCTGTTTTTATACTGCATTTTCCGTGATGATGGAAATTTGTGTTTTTTGGCCAAAATTTCAAATCTAACGATCCAATTAGAATAAATATCAAATCTAACGATCCAATTAGGATAAATACTTTTCTTCCTGGGCCCTTCCCTTGGGTGAATAACATTATCTGATGATTAGCAACGAAATATGTTGATATTATTGCCGATTTTGATAGATATAGTATAATCTAGTTTTAACTGAATCTTCTGGTGGTGACTAAGAACACCTGATGAAATCCAGCCGATTATGATAGGCTTAATTTAACAATTTTTTGTTGTTGTTTTGAATTAAGCACAAAGCTGCATAGTGGACTACCTGTGCTCTGCTCACCACACGTATCGAAACCCCATTTTTAGCATTGCAACCTGTCGATTATGATAGGTTCGATTTATATTAGGAAATGGACAGTGTAATCATATCGTGGAAGAAGAAATCAAAGGGTGTAGAAGTTTTAGCATCTTCAATAACAGTTCAGTTACCGTGACATGATCATATGCTTTAGATCTGATCATGGGTAAATCTACTGTGACATGATCATATGCTTTAGATCTGATCATGGGTAAATCTACTGTGACATGATGATGTACTTTAGAACTGATCATGGGTAAGTCTACTGTGACATGATGATGTACTTTAGAACTGATCATGGATAAATCTACCGTGACATGATCATATGCTTTAGATCTGATCATGGGTAAATCTACTGTGACATGATGATGTACTTTAGAATTGATCATGGGTAAATCTACTGTGACATGATGATGTACTTTAGAACAGATCATGGGTAAATCTACTGTGACATGATGATGTACTTTAGAACTGATCATGGGTAAATCTACTGTGACATGATGATGTACTTTAGAACAGATCATGGGTAAATCTACTGTGACATGATGATGTACTTTAGAACTGATCATGGGTAAATTTTATATGACATCATCATGTACTTTGCAACTGATCATGGGTAAATGTACTTTGTCATGATCATATATTTTGGAACTGATCATCAGTAAATATACTGTGACGTGATGAATTATTTTAGAACTGATCATAGGTAAATCTACTGTAACATTACCAAGTACTTTAGAACTGATCATGGGTTAATCTACTATAACTTTATCATATAATTTAGAACTGATCGACGATAAATCTACTATGACATGATGAAATACTGTAGAATTAGTCACGGGTAAATCTATTGTGACATGATCATGTACTTTAGAACTGATCATTGGTAAACCTACTGTGACATGATCATGTATCTCCGTTATGTGACATTGTCATGATCATGAAGCTCGTACCAAAACGTTTCATTATTTATAGCGAAGGAATCATTTGCTGACAGTACTGTTTAATGAATAATCAAATAATTTTAATCCCAGCTCATCTTGGTAAAAGAGGTTAAGGTTTGTTATCTTGATAACAGAAGCTAAGGTTTGTGGTCATGGTAACAGATGCTAAGGTTTGTGATCATGGTAACAGAGACTAAGGTTTGAGATCCTGGTAAGGGAGGCTAAGGTTCTCAGACTCAAGTTCATAAACAAGTACTACTTACTTGATCAAGCTTTAAACCGGGACAGACCACGATAGGGATCAGGGCTGGCATGACCTTTGTGGACAGTAAGTTCACAGTTAGACCGTACCTTTTGTCTCCTAGCATGTGCTTGTATATTCCTAAATGTAAGAGACATAGAGGTAAAAGTTATAATGGTAAAACATTTCATTGTAACAGTCGATTTCTTAAGTAATCTTTGTTTTTCCTTACATAATATTAATTATTAAGAAGACAGATTAAGTAATGCAATAAAAAGAAGCAAAGTTTAGCGCTCAAGTGACGGTTATACGTTCGAAATTACATATTTGTTAGATAAGTTTCCTAAAACTATTTACGTAAACTAACGTATGTTACGTGTCAACATAGAGTCTGTACTGCATATATACTCTTAAAAAGTATTCTGTAACAATTAACTGTAATGAATAATCCTATAAACAGTGACCGACCTTGGATTTTCTACTGTTTCGAGACTTAGCACGTAAACCGTTTGGCCGAAATACCAATGTCTGCTTTGTTCAGAATAATAGGTTGACCTTTGGCCGAAATACCAATGTCTGCTTCGTTCATAATTATAGGTTGACCTTTGGCCGAAATACCAATGTCTGCTTCGTTCATAATTATAGGTTGACCTTTGGCCGAATTACCAATGTATGCTTCGTTCAGAATAATAGGTTGACCTTTGGCCGAAATACCAATGTCTGCTTCGTTCAGAATAATAGGTTGACCTTTGGCCGAAATATCAATGTCTGCTTCGTTCATAATTATAGGTTGACCTTTGGCCGAAATACAAATGTCTGCTTTGTTCATAATTATAGGTTGACCTTTGGCCAAAATACTAATGTCTGCTTTTTTTCAGAATTGTAGGTTGACCTTTGGCCGAAATATCAATGTCTGCTTCGTTCATAATTATAGGTTGACCTTTGGCCGAAATACCAATGTCTGCTTCGTTCAGAATAATAGGTTGACCTTTGGCCGAAATATCAATGTCTGCTTCGTTCAGAATTATAGGTTGACCTTTGGCCGAAATATCAATGTATGCTTCGTTCATAATTATAGGTTGACCTTTGGCCGAAATACAAATGTCTGCTTTGTTCAGAATTTTAGGTTGACCTTTGGCCGAAATACCAATGTCTGCTTCGTTCAGAATAATAGGTTGACCTTTGGCCGAAATATCAATGTCTGCTTCGTTCATAATTATAGGTTGACCTTTGGCCAAAATACTAATGTCTGCTTTTTTTCAGAATTGTAGGTTGACCTTTGGCCGAAATATCAATGTCTGCTTCGTTCATAATTATAGGTTGACCTTTGGCCGAAATACCAATGTCTGCTTCGTTCAGAATAATAGGTTGACCTTTGGCCGAAATATCAATGTCTGCTTCGTTCAGAATTATAGGTTGACCTTTGGCCGAAATATCAATGTATGCTTCATTCAGAATTATAGGTTGACCTTTGGCCTAATCACTAATGTCTGCTTCGTTCAGAATAATAGGTTGACCTTTGGCCGAAATATCAATGTCTGCTTCGTTCATAATTATAGGTTGACCTTTGGCCGAAATACCATTGTCTGCTTCGTTCAGAATAATAGGTTGACCTTTGGCCGAAATACAAATGTCTGCTTTGTTCAGAATTTTAGGTTGACCTTTGGCCGAAATACCATTGTCTGCTTCGTTCAGAATAATAGGTTGACCTTTGGCCGAAATACCAATGTCTGCTTCGTTCATAATTATAGGTTGACCTTTGGCCGAAATACCAATGTCTGCTTCGTTCAGAATTATAGGTTGACCTTTGGCCGAATTACTAATGTCTGCTTCGTTCAGAATAATAGGTTGACCTTTGGCCGAAATACCATTGTCTGCTTCGTTCAGAATAATAGGTTGACCTTTGGCCGAAATACAAATGTCTGCTTTGTTCAGAATTTTAGGTTGACCTTTGGCCGAAATAACAATGTCTGCTTCGTTCATAATTATAGGTTGACCTTTGGCCGAAATACAAATGTCTGCTTTGTTCAGAATTTTAGGTTGACCTTTGGCCGAAATACCAATGTCTGCTTCGTTCAGAATAATAGGTTGACCTTGGCCGAAATATCAATGTCTGCTTCGTTCATAATTATAGGTTGACCTTTGGCCAAAATACTAATGTCTGCTTTTTTTCAGAATTGTAGGTTGACCTTTGGCCGAAATATCAATGTCTGCTTCGTTCATAATTATAGGTTGACCTTTGGCCGAAATACCAATGTCTGCTTCGTTCAGAATAATAGGTTGACCTTTGGCCGAAATATCAATGTCTGCTTCGTTCAGAATTATAGGTTGACCTTTGGCCGAAATATCAATGTATGCTTCGTTCATAATTATAGGTTGACCTTTGGCCGAAATACAAATGTCTGCTTTGTTCAGAATTTTAGGTTGACCTTTGGCCGAAATACCAATGTCTGCTTCGTTCAGAATAATAGGTTGACCTTTGGCCGAAATATCAATGTCTGCTTCGTTCATAATTATAGGTTGACCTTTGGCCAAAATACTAATGTCTGCTTTTTTTCAGAATTGTAGGTTGACCTTTGGCCGAAATATCAATGTCTGCTTCGTTCATAATTATAGGTTGACCTTTGGCCGAAATACCAATGTCTGCTTCGTTCAGAATAATAGGTTGACCTTTGGCCGAAATATCAATGTCTGCTTCGTTCAGAATTATAGGTTGACCTTTGGCCGAAATATCAATGTATGCTTCATTCAGAATTATAGGTTGACCTTTGGCCTAATCACTAATGTCTGCTTCGTTCAGAATAATAGGTTGACCTTTGGCCGAAATATCAATGTCTGCTTCGTTCATAATTATAGGTTGACCTTTGGCCGAAATACCATTGTCTGCTTCGTTCAGAATAATAGGTTGACCTTTGGCCGAAATACAAATGTCTGCTTTGTTCAGAATTTTAGGTTGACCTTTGGCCGAAATACCATTGTCTGCTTCGTTCAGAATAATAGGTTGACCTTTGGCCGAAATACCAATGTCTGCTTCGTTCATAATTATAGGTTGACCTTTGGCCGAAATACCAATGTCTGCTTCGTTCAGAATTATAGGTTGACCTTTGGCCGAATTACTAATGTCTGCTTCGTTCAGAATAATAGGTTGACCTTTGGCCGAAATACCATTGTCTGCTTCGTTCAGAATAATAGGTTGACCTTTGGCCGAAATACAAATGTCTGCTTTGTTCAGAATTTTAGGTTGACCTTTGGCCGAAATAACAATGTCTGCTTCGTTCATAATTATAGGTTGACCTTTGGCCGAAATACAAATGTCTGCTTTGTTCAGAATTTTAGGTTGACCTTTGGCCGAAATACCAATGTCTGCTTCGTTCAGAATAATAGGTTGACCTTTGGCCGAAATATCAATGTCTGCTTCGTTCATAATTATAGGTTGACCTTTGGCCAAAATACTAATGTCTGCTTTTTTTCAGAATTGTAGGTTGACCTTTGGCCGAAATATCAATGTCTGCTTCGTTCATAATTATAGGTTGACCTTTGGCCGAAATACCAATGTCTGCTTCGTTCAGAATAATAGGTTGACCTTTGGCCGAAATATCAATGTCTGCTTCGTTCAGAATTATAGGTTGACCTTTGGCCGAAATATCAATGTCTGCTTCGTTCATAATTATAGGTTGACCTTTGGCCGAAATATCAATGTATGCTTCGTTCATAATTATAGGTTGACCTTTGGCCGAAATACCAATGTTTGCTTGGTTCATAATTATAGGTTGACCTTTGGCCGAAATATCAATGTCTGCTTCGTTCATAATTATAGGTTGACCTTTGGCCAAAATACTAATGTCTGCTTTTTTTCAGAATTGTAGGTTGACCTTTGGCCGAAATATCAATGTCTGCTTCGTTCATAATTATAGGTTGACCTTTGGCCGAAATACCAATGTCTGCTTCGTTCAGAATAATAGGTTGACCTTTGGCCGAAATATCAATGTATGCTTCATTCAGAATTATAGGTTGACCTTTGGCCTAATCACTAATGTCTGCTTCGTTCAGAATAATAGGTTGACCTTTGGCCGAAATATCAATGTCTGCTTCGTTCATAATTATAGGTTGACCTTTGGCCGAAATACCATTGTCTGCTTCGTTCAGAATAATAGGTTGACCTTTGGCCGAAATACAAATGTCTGCTTTGTTCAGAATTTTAGGTTGACCTTTGGCCGAAATAACAATGTCTGCTTCGTTCAGAATTATAGGTTGACCTTTGGCCGAATTACCAATGTATGCTTCGTTCAGAATAATAGGTTGACCTTTGGCCGAAATACTAATGTCTGCTTTTTTTCAGAATTGTAGGTTGACCTTTGGCCGAAATATCAATGTCTGCTTCGTTCATAATTATAGGTTGACCTTTGGCCGAAATACCAATGTCTGCTTCGTTCAGAATAATAGGTTGACCTTTGGCCGAAATATCAATGTCTGCTTCGTTCAGAATTATAGGTTGACCTTTGGCCGAAATATCAATGTATGCTTCATTCAGAATTATAGGTTGACCTTTGGCCTAATCACTAATGTCTGCTTCGTTCAGAATAATAGGTTGACCTTTGGCCAAAATACCAATATCTGCTTCGTTAAGAATTATAAGTTGACCTTTGGCCGAAATACCAATGTCTGCTTCGTTAAGAATTAGAAGTTGACCTTTGGCCGAAATACCAATGTCTGCTTCGTTCATAATTATAGGTTGACCTTTGGCCGAAATACCAATGTCTGCTTTGTTCAGAATTGTAGGTTGACCTTTGGCCCAAATACTAATGTCTGCTTCGTTCAGAATTATAGGTTGACCTTTGGCCGAAATATTTTGTTAATGACATTATCACTCGTTGATAGATTATTTTTTTTCAGTATTAAAGCAGTAGAAAAGTGAAACTGTTCCTCCGATTCCATTCGTATTTAACATTTGGTTGAAGGCGACCTCACCAGCATCTGTTCACCGACTTTCATCGTAACTGGTTTATCCAGTTCCTCGAAACATCTTACGACGTCAAGAAAGCCAGACGGACAACTGTGCTTTATACACAGACACGTACATTATCACCTTCGCAAGCTTATTGTTATTGCTACTTAGATACGTCAAACACAAAACATGTAAAGTACACACAATAGAGAGTATGGGCGCCAACCGTTACAAACAGATTTATTTATTTCATCCAGTTTCAGCAAATATGCAGAAGGTTTACGTAACGTGTTTGTGTCTCACAGCACTCGTAAAAACCTTTTCGACACCGAAAAACCATCAATATAGAGTTTGCTTTGTACGGTGAGATCAACTCGCTTGACTGAACGCTCTAATTCTCTAGGGAGAAATACGTGTTTGTTTTGTAACTGATGGTGCTATGAACACTAAGCAATAAAACTGCAGTTCGTTTCTTCCACGAAAAGTCACAGAAACTTACAACATCGAAGTGGTTCCTCTTCAAAAATCACGCATAATTATCTATCTGCACTAGATTTGAAATACAACAAAATTATACAACATTCACAATATATCAAATTACCAATACAAATACACCATGAATTATTACTATTAAATGGACAAAGTATACAATATTTACAAGTTGTGAAGCTTCGATATTTGTTTTAACCTGAACTGATGGTCTGTACTTCATGTAAAGTTATACAGTTCGATTCGTTAACTCTTTAAATTTTGTTGTATCTTATAAAACGCACACAACTAATTTATTATTTTTAAATAACCACACGTTGTTATCACAATTTCAGTCTTGAAGTTAACTTTGAATACCACTTCCAGGAAACCACCAGTTCTTGTTTTTGTCAGTGTTCTGTAAGTCGATAATATTAATACAGTTCAGACAACTAGGATAAAAATGTAGTAACGTTCGAAAATACCCCATGTAAATGTGTAATAACGGACTAAAGTACCTTGTGTGAAGATGTAGTAACTGATCGTCCACGTGTGTAACAGTACAAACTAACATTTATTAGGCTTAAGTAATGATACAAGCTACTTTGTTTAAGAAATTAATGGTAATACGAGAGGGTCTATGTGATTAATATTAAATTCAGATAACAGCAAACCATAATGTTAATACGAGAGGGTCTATGTGATTAATATTAAATTCAGATAACAGCAAACCATAATGGTAATACGAGAGGGCCTATGTGATTAATATTAAATTCAGATAACAGCAAACCATAATGGTAATACGAGAGGGCCTATGTGATTAATATTAAATTCAGATAACAGCAAACCATAACGGTAATACGAGAGGGCCTATGTGATTAATATTAAATTCAGATAACAGCAAACCATAATGGTAATACGAGAGGGCCTATGTGATTAATATTAAATTCAGATAACAGCAAACCATAATGGTAATACGAGAGGGTCTATGTGATCAATATTAAATTCAGATATTAGCAAACCATAATGGTAATACGAGAGGGCCTATGTGATTAATATTAAATTCAGATAACAGCAAACCATAATGGTAATACGAGAGGGTCTATGTGATCAATATTAAATTCAGATATCAGCAAACCATAATGGTAATACGAGAGGGTCTATGTGATTAATATTAAATTCAGATAACAGCAAAGCATAATGGTAATACGAGAGGGTCTATGTGATTAATATTAAATTCAGATAACAGCAAACCATAATGGTAATACGAGAGGGCCTATGTGATTAATATTAAATTCAGATAACAGCAAACCATAATGGTAATACGAGAGGGCCTATGTAATTAATATTATATTCAGATAACAGCAAACCATAATGGTAATACGAGAGGGCCTATGTGATTAATATTAAATTCAGATAACAGCAAACCATAACGGTAATACGAGAGGGCCTATGTGATTAATATTAAATTCAGATAACAGCAAACCATAATGGTAATACGAGAGGGCCTATGTGATTAATATTAAATTCAGATAACAGCAAAGCATAATGGTAATACGAGAGGGTCTATGTGATCAATATTAAATTCAGATATTAGCAAACCATAATGGTAATACGAGAGGGCCTATGTGATTAATATTAAATTCAGATAACAGCAAACCATAATGGTAATACGAGAGGGTCTATGTGATCAATATTAAATTCAGATATCAGCAAACCATAATGGTAATACGAGAGGGTCTATGTGATTAATATTAAATTCAGATAACAGCAAAGCATAATGGTAATACGAGAGGGTCTATGTGATTAATATTAAATTCAGATAACAGCAAACCATAATGGTAATACGAGAGGGCCTATGTGATTAATATTAAATTCAGATAACAGCAAACCATAATGGTAATACGAGAGGGCCTATGTGATTAATATTAAATTCAGATAACAGCAAAGCATAATGGTAATACGAGAGGGCCTATGTGATTAATATTAAATTCAGATAACAGCAAACAGAGTTCATGCAAAACTAAAGTAAAGGAGTTGACATAAAGAAGTTCATGCAATTTCACGTTCCGTGATTTTTATTAATAACAACAAATGTCTTGACTCTTGTGTATAACAAAATGACATGAGTATCGTACAGTAGATATACCACTGAAGGAAATCACTTGCTTAAAAAACTAATTCTGTTACAAGCTCCAAAAGAACATACCCAAAAATATTTCTTCACACCTAGTGTTTGGGGTATGATCAAATACAATTATATACTTCCTGGACAGGCTTTAGACTAATCTTTTTATTTGCTCAAACATGTCTGATTATTGTCTTGAAAATAAATAACTAAGGAAGAACACATGATTACTGTCATATGTTATTAAATAAATAACTAAGAAAGAACACATGATTACTGTCATATGTTATTAAATAAATAACTAAAGAAAAACACATGATTACTGTCATATGTTATTAAATAAATAACTAAGAAAGAACACATGATTACTGTCATATGTTATTAAATAAATAACTAAGGAAGAACACATGATTACTGTCACATGTTATTAAATAAATAACTAAGGAAGAACACATGATTACTGTCATATGTTATTAAATAAATAACTAAAGAAAAACACATGATTACTGTCATATGTTATTAAATAAATAACTAAAGAAAAACACATGATTACTGTCATATGTTATTAAATAAATAACTAAAGAAAAACACATGATTACTGTCATATGTTATTAAATAAATAACTAAAGAAAAACACATGATTACTGTCATATGTTATTAAATAAATAACTAAGAAGGAACACATGATTACTGTCATATGTTATTAAATAAATAACTAAAGAAGAACACATGATTACTGTCATATGTTATTAAATAAATAACTAAGGAAGAACACATGATTACTGTCATATGTTATTAAATAAATAACTAAGGAAAACACATGATTATTTCCATATGTTAATAAATAAATAACTAAGGAAGAACACATGATTACTGTCATATGTTATTAAATAAATAACTAAGAAAGAACACATGATTACTGTCATATGTTATTAAATAAATAACTAAAGAAAAACACATGATTACTGTCATATGTTATTAAATAAATAACTAAGAAGGAACACATGATTACTGTCATATGTTATTAAATAAATAACTAAGGAAGAACACATGATTACTGTCATATGTTATTAAATAAATAACTAAGGAAGAACACATGATTACTGTCATATGTTATTAAATAAATAACTAAGGAAGAACACATGATTACTGTCATATGTTATTAAATAAATAACTAAGGAAGAACACATGATTACTGTCATATGTTATTAAATAAATAACTAAGGAGGAACACATGATTACTGTCATATGTTATTAAATAAATAACTAAGGAAGAACACATGATTACTGTCATATGTTATTAAATAAATAACTAAGGAAGAACACATGATTACTGTCATATGTTATTAAATAAATAACTAAAGAAAAACACATGATTACTGTCATATGTTATTAAATAAATAACTAAGGAGGAACACATGATTACTGTCATATGTTATTAAATAAATAACTAAGGAAGAACACATGATTACTGTCATATGTTAATAAATAAATAACTAAGGAAGAACACATGATTATTGTCATATGTTATTTTGGACATTTTTATATGTGAAAAAGTATAGGGACAATCAGCTGATAACAAATTTTCAGAACATAAATGTTTACTAATTAATCACAATAAATACTCGAGTAATACATTTTTTTGTTTGTGTTATTGATTTGAAATGAAATTTGCCTACTGGCAAAATACTACTTCTAATACTGGCAACATGCTACTTCTAATACTGACAACATGCCACTTCTAATACTGGCAACATGCCACTTCTAATACTGGCAACATGCCACTTTTAATACTGGCAACATGCTACTTCTAATACTGGCAGCATGCTACTTCTAATACTGGCAGCATGCTACTTCTAATACTGGCAACATGCTACTTCTAATACTGGCAGCATGCTACTTCTAATACTGGCAGCATGCTACTTCTAATACTGGCAACATGCTACTCTAATACTGGCAGCATGCTACTCTAATACTGGCAGCATGCTACTCTAATACTGGCAACATGCTACTTCTAATCACTGGCAGCATAAGTTAATTCTAATACTAGCAACATGCTACTCTAATACTGGCAGCATACCACTTCTAATACTGGCAGCATGCTACTTAATCACTGGCAGCATGCTACTCTCTAATACTGGCAGCATGCTACTCTAATCACTGACAACATGCTACTCTAATACTGGCAGCATGCTACTCTAATACTGGCAACATGCCACTCTAATACTGGCAACATACTACTTCTAATACTGGCAGCATACTACTTCTAATACTGGCAGCATGCTACTTTCTAATACTGGCAACATGCTACGGCCTGAATACTGGCAGCATAATTACTCTAATACTGGCAGCATGCTACTCTAATACTGGCAGCATGCATGCTACTCTCTATACTGGCAGCATGCTACTCTAATACTGACAACATGCTAACTCTAATACTGGCAGCATGCTACTTCTAATACTGGCAACATGCTACTCTAATACTGGCAACATACCACTTCTAATACTGGCAGCATACTACTTCTAATACTGGCAGCATTAATTACTTAATAATTACTGGCAACATGCTACTTAATACTGGCAGCATGCTACTTCTAATACTGGCAGCATGCTACTCTAATACTGACAACATGCTACTTCTAATACCGGCAGCATACCACTCTAACACTGGCAGCATACTAATCCTAATAATACTGGCAGCATGCTACTCTAATACTGACAACATGCTACTCTAATACTGGCAGCATGCTACTCTAATACTGGCAAATGCTAAGCTACTCTAATATTGGCAGCATACTACTCTAATACTGGCAGCATGCTACTCTAATACTGACAACATGCTACTTCTAATACTGGCAGCATACTACTTCTAATACTGGCAGCATGCTATTTCTAATACTGACAACATGCTACTTCTAATACTGGCAGCATACTACTTCTAATACTGGCAGCATACTAATTCTAATACTGGCAACATGCTACTTCTAATACTGGCAGCATGCTACTTCTAATACTGGCAGCATACTAATTCTAATACTGGCAACATGCTACTTCTAATACTGGCAGCATGCTACTTCTAATACTGGCAACATGCTACTTCTAATACTGACAACATACTACTTCTGATACTAGCAACATGCTACTTCTGATACTGGCAGCATGCTACTTCTAATACTGGCAGCATACTAATTCTAATACTGGCAACATGCTACTTCTAATACTGGCAGCATGCTACTTCTAATACTGGCAGCATACTACTTCTAATACTGGCAGCATGCTACTTCTAATACTGGCAGCATACTACTTCTAATACTGGCAACATGCTACTTCTAATACTGACAACATACTACTTCTAATACTGGCAGCATGCTACTTCTAATACTGACAACATACTACTTCTAATACTGACAACATATTACTTCTAATACTGGCAACATGCTACTTCTAATACTGGTAGCATACTACTTTTAACATCACAACGTTTATTTCCGTGGTTTGCTGAAATAAGTTAACAGAATTCAACACAATATAACAAATAACATATAAAATATTATATATGTTTAGAAGGCTCCGTTAAAAATTTATAAATTATTACGTTTATTACTCCGAGGAATTTCCCCAGAACACAGGAGGCATCAAAATTGGACACTTAAGAAAGCCTAACCCTTACAGGTCCTAATAATTACTGTACAGTGGCAGTATTAGCTTTTATACCTATCTCTTATAGGTCCTAATAATTACTGTAGAGTGGCAGTATTAGCTTTTATACCTAACCCTTATAGGTCCTAATAATTACTGTACAGTGGCAGTATTAGCTTTCATACCTAATCCTTATAGGTCCTAATAATTACTGTATAGTGGCAGTATTAGCTTTCACACCTAACCCTTATAGGTCCTAATAATTACTGTACAATGGCAGTATTAGCTTTCACACCTAACCCTTATAGGTTCTAATAATTACTGTACAGTGGCAGTATTAGCTTTCATACCTAACCCTTATAGGTCCTAATAATTACTGTACAGTGGCAGTATTAGCTTTCATACCTATCCCTTATAGGTCCTAATAATTAATGTATAGTGGCAGTATTAGCTTTCATACCTAGCCCTTATAGGTCCTAATAATTACTGTACAATGGCAGTATTAGCTTTCATACCTAACTCTTATAGGTCCTAATAATTACTGTATAGTGGCAGTATTAGCTTTCATACCTAACCCTTATAGGTCCTAATAATTACTGTACAGTGGCAGTATTAGCTTTCATACCTAACCCTTATAGGTCCTAATAATTACTGTACAGTGGCAGTATTAGCTTTCATACCTATCCCTTATAGGTCCTAATAATTAATGTATAGTGGCAGTATTAGCTTTCATACCTAACCCTTATAGGTCCTAATAATTACTGTATTAGCTTTCATATCTTGGCATTTAATAATGTTTTCTCATTGTTAATGTAACAGAGGTAGATAGCCTACGTATGAATGTAATTAATAATACGTGTTGAGGTGGTGTGTATTTTATTCAAGTGGACACAATTAATAATATCACATAAAACTCACTTATTGCCGGCATTAGCACAGTTGGATTATGGAGTTTTGCTTTGTTGAGCATAGGCAGGACTTCGTCCAGAATGTCTGACTTTTCTAACTTGTCAATGATTGTTTCCACACAAGTAAGGGCATTGGCCTGGACCTACAGAAAATATTTCAAGCAACCAATAATAACACACCTAACACGTAGTGATGGGTATAAAACAATACAATAACCTAACCTAACTCGTAAGGAACGGTATAAAGTAATACAATAACCTTACCGGTAGTGAAAAATATTAAACAGTACAATAATCTAACCTAACTAATAGTGAACAGCATAAAGTAATAAAATAACCTAACTTCACTGGTAGGGAAAAGTATAAAACAATACAATAAACTAATTGTTTGTGAACGATGTAAAGTCATACAATAACGTAACGTAGTGAGCAATATTAAACAATAGAATAACCTAATCTAACTGGTAGTGAACGGTATAAAGTAACACAATAACGTAACGTAGTGAGCAATATTAAACAATAGAATAACCTAATCTAACTGGTAGTGAACGGTATAAAAGTAACACAATAACGTAACGTAGTGAGCAATATTAAACAATAGAATAACCTAATCTAACTGGTAGTGAACGGTATAAAGTAACACAATAACGTAACGTAGTGAGCAATATTAAACAATAGAATAACCTAATCTAACTGGTAGTGAACGGTATAAAGTAACACAATAACGTAACGTAGTGAGCAATATTAAACAATAGAATAACCTAATCTAACTGGTAGTGAACGATGTAAAGTCATACAATAACGTAACGTAGTGATCAATATTAAACAATAGAATAACCTAATCTAACTGGTAGTGAACGGTATAAAGTAACACAATAACGTAACGTAGTGAGCAATATTAAACAATAGAATAACCTAATCTAACTGGTAGTGAACGGTATAAAGTAACACAATAACGTAACGTAGTGAGCAATATTAAACAATAGAATAACCTAATCTAACTAGTAGTGAACGGTATAAAGTAACACAATAACGTAACGTAGTGAGCAATATTAAACAATAGAATAACCTAATCTAACTGGTAGTGAACGGTATAAAGTAACACAATAACGTAACGTAGTGAGCAATATTAAACAATAGAATAACCTAATCTAACTGGTAGTGAACGATGTAAAGTCATACAATAACGTAACGTAGTGATCAATATTAAACAATAGAATAACCTAATCTAACTGGTAGTGAACGGTATAAAGTAACACAATAACGTAACGTAGTGAGCAATATTAAACAATAGAATAACCTAATCTAACTGGTAGTGAACGGTATAAAGTAACACAATAACGTAACGTAGTGAGCAATATTAAACAATAGAATAACCTAATCTAACTGGTAGTGAACGATGTAAAGTAACACAATAACGTAACGTAGTGAGCAATATTAAACAATAGAATAACCTAATCTAACTGGTAGTGAACGGTATAAAGTAACACAATAACGTAACGTAGTGAGCAATATTAAACAATAGAATAACCTAATCTAACTGGTAGTGAACGGTATAAAGTAACACAATAACGTAACGTAGTGAGCAATATTAAACAATAGAATAACCTAATCTAACTGGTAGTGAACGGTATAAAAGTAACACAATAACGTAACGTAGTGAGCAATATTAAACAATAGAATAACCTAATCTAACTGGTAGTGAACGGTATAAAGTAACACAATAACGTAACGTAGTGAGCAATATTAAACAATAGAATAACCTAATCTAACTGGTAGTGAACGATGTAAAGTCATACAATAACGTAACGTAGTGATCAATATTAAACAATAGAATAACCTAATCTAACTGGTAGTGAACGGTATAAAGTAACACAATAACGTAACGTAGTGAGCAATATTAAACAATAGAATAACCTAATCTAACTGGTAGTGAACGATGTAAAGTCATACAATAACGTAACGTAGTGATCAATATTAAACAATAGAATAACCTAATCTAACTGGTAGTGAACGGTATAAAGTCATACAATAACGTAACGTAGTGAGCAATATTAAACAATAGAATAACCTAATCTAACTGGTAGTGAACGGTATAAAGTAACACAATAACGTAACGTAGTGAGCAATATTAAACAATAGAATGACCTAATCTAACTGGTAGTGAACGGTATAAAGTAACACAATAACGTAACTGGTAGCACACAATATAAAACAATACCATAGCCTAGCCTAACTGGTAATGAACAATATTAAACAATACCATAGCCTAGTCTAACTGGTAATGAACAATATAAAACAATTTCAAGATTTCTGATATGTTCTCCAAATCAATCTAAAATAAAATGCACCCAGTAACAGAATGATATATCTCAGAACCAACAAACTAGAAACCAGGTTTCGATACCCGTCTTAGGCAAAGTACAGATAACCCATTTTGTAGTATTGTGCGTGATTGTATAGAAACGAGCAGAATATAGCATCAGTGTAGGAATTGTATAGAGACGAGCAGAATATAGCATCAGTGTAGGAATTGTATAGAAACGAGCAGAATATAACATCAGAGTAGGAATTGCATAGAAACGAACAGAATATAACATCAGTGTAGATATTGTATAGAAACGAACAGAATATAACATCAGTGTGGGTATTGTATAGAAACGAACAGAATATAACATCAGAGTAGGAATTGTGTAGAAACGAACAGAATATAACATCAGTGTAGATATTGTATAGAAACGAGCAGAATATAACATCAGAGTAGGAATTGTGTAGAAACGAACAGAATATAACATCAGTGTAGGAATTGTATAGAAACGAACAGAATATAACATCAGTGTGGGTATTGTATATAAACGAACAGAATATAACATCAGAGTAGGAATTGTATAGAAACGAGCAGAATATAACATCAGAGTAGGAATTGTGTAGAAACGAACAGAATATAACATCAGTGTAGGTATTGTATAGAAACGAACAGAATATAACATCAGTGTGGGTATTGTATAGAAACGAACAGAATATAACATCAGTGTGGGTATTGTATAGAAACGAACAGGATATAACATCAGTGTAGATATTGTATAGAAACGAACAGAATATAACAACAGTGTAGGAACTGTATAGAAACGAGCAGAATATAACATCAGAGTAGGAATTGTATAGAAACGAACAGAATATAACATCAGTGTAGATATTGTATAGAAACGAACAGAATATAACATCAGTGTAAGAATTCTATAGAAACGAACAGAATATAACATCAGTGTAGATATTGTATAGAAACGAACAGAATATAACATCAGTGTAGGTATTGTATAGAAACGAACAGAATATAACATCAGTGTAGGTATTGTATAGAAACGAACAGAATATAACATCAGTGTAGGTATTGTATAGAAACGAACAGAATATAACATCAGTGTAGGAATTGTATAGAAACGAACAGAATATAACATCAGTGAAGGTATTGTATAGAAACGAACAGAATATAACATCAGTGTAGGTATTGTATAGAAACGAACAGAATATAACATCAGTGTAGGAATTGTATAGAAGGATAATGCTTTTTCTTTTTTTTTAAATTTCGGTATAAAAATCGAAGATTTTGTTACAACAATATAAATAAAATTTACCTATTATTATATGTCACGTTCCCATGTGTCTTAAAGTGATATCACTAATTCGCGAACATGTTTATTACATTTCAGTTTATGTTATTGAAATTGGTGGAGAATGTTTGCTAGCGGTGAGTTTTATATTCCTGCTCAAGAACCTGAGGTTTCGAAGATTCGAAATAATTTTTGACACCTAGGTTTCGCCAACAACAATTTTTTTTATGTTGACTAATTAAACAAGAGATAATTGTATAGTTAAAAATATTATATGTAGATCTAATCATTTGTTGATAATAGTGTGTAAGAAGAGAAGTATATAGAATTAGGAAACTGTGCTAGTTTATCAGATAAAAATATAGAATTAGGAAACTGTGCTAGTTTCTCAGCCACATGAAAAAATAGAATTGTTGTATTTTTTTTAATTTGCAGTGTCTCAACCTTAATAACTGCAATAAAATATAGTTTTAAGACACGAATATTTTATTTTAGGACAGTTAATGTGGCATACCTTAACATCAGAGTTTTATTTTAGGACAGTTAATGTAGCATACCTTAACATCAGAGTTATGTTTTAGGACAGTTAATGTGGCCTACCTTAACATCAGAGTTATGTTTTAGAACAGTTAATGTGGCATACCTTAACATCAAAGTTTTGTTTTAGGACAGTTAATGTGGCATACCTTAACATCAAAGTTTTGTTTTAGGACAGTTAATGTGGCCTACATTAACATCAGAGTTTTGTTTTAGGACAGTTAATGTGGCATACCTTAACATCAGAATTTTGTTTTAGGACAGTTAATGTGGCATACCTTAACATCAGAGTTTTGTTCAAAGGCCTGTTTAGTTCTTGGTAAGATCATCTTTCTGACAGCGGCCTCGTCCAGGTGGTCAGCGACCTCAGTGACCGCATGAAGAGCTGCACACTAATGACAAACATTATATCTGCTATTATAATCTGGTCTTCAAACACACAGAGATAAACATTGTATTACTGACAGAATATGGTCTATACTGCAAACACACAGAGATAAACATTGTATTAACTGATAGAATCTGGTCTATACTACAAACACACAGAAGATAAACATTGTATCAAATGACAAAATATGCTCTATACTTGAAGTACCCACCAGACAAACATACAGAAGACAAACAATATCTGAATTAAGTGATAAAATTTAGCCTTCTTTAAACGTATACTTAGTGTGAACGTTAACTGACTTAAGATGGTCTGTAAGTCAGACATATAGAAACGAAGAATAACTGTTAAATGACCAAAATTATAAAAGTGTCACCTGTATCTGAGGTGTAGCAGAATCGAAAGCGTTGTACATCATCTGAAGCACACATGTTTCTACGTCACTTTTCAAAGTTTTCTTCATAATGACGTCCAGGTTTTCCAATAGTGTTACTGTTGCCTGTTTCATATACAGAGAAAAACGTTGATAAACATAGAATAATTTTGTACAAAATTAAAAATTATTCTAATTATGAAACCATCACTTTTAAAACTTTGAAATACTTATTTATAATATGTGGTATTATCTATAATGTATGGTATTATCTATAATGTATGGTATTATGTATAATGTATGGTATTATCTATAATGTATGGTATTATGTATAATGTATGGTATTATTTATAATGTATGGTATTATGTATAATGTATGGTATTATCTATAATGTATGGTATTATGTATAATGTATGGTATTATCTATAATGTATTGCATTATCTATAATGTATGGTATTATGTATAATGTATGGTATTATCTATAATGTATGGTATTATGTATAATGTATGGTATTATCTATAATGTATGGTATTATGTATAATGTATGGTATTATCTATAATGTATGGTATTATGTATAATGTATGGTATTATCTATAATGTATGGTATTATCTATAATGTATTGCATTATCTATAATGTATGGTATTATGTATAATGTATGGTATTATGTATAATGTATGGTATTATCTATAATGTATGGTATTATGTATAATGTATGGTATTATCTATAATGTATGGTATTATGTATAATGTATGGTATTATCTATAATCTATGGTATTATGTATAATGTATGGTATTATGTATAATGTATCATGTTATATATAATGTATGGTATTATGTATAATGTATGGTATTATCTATAATGTATGGTGTTATGTATAATGTATAGTATTATGTATAATGTATGGTATTATGTATAATGTATGGTATTATCTATAATGTATGGTATTATGTATAATGTATGGTATTATCTATAATCTATGGTATTATGTATAATGTATGGTATTATGTATAATGTATCGTGTTATATATAATGTATGGTATTATGTATAATGTATGGTATTATCTATAATGTGTATGGTGTTATGTATAATGTATAGTATTATGTATAATGTATGGTATTATGTATAATGTATGGCATTATGTATAATGTATGGCATTACCTATAATGTATGGTATTATCTATAATGTATGGTATTATGTATAATGTATAGTATTATCTATAATGTATGGCATTATCTATAATGTATGGTATTATCTATAATGTATGGTATTATGTATAATGTATAGTATTATCTATAATGTATGGTATTATCTATAATGTATGGCATTATGTATAATGTATGGCATTATCTATAATGTATGGTATTATGTATAATGTATGGTATTATCTATAATGTATGGTATTATGTATAATGTATGGTATTATCTATAATGTATGGTATTATATATAATGTATGGTATTATCTATAATGTATGGTATTATCTATAATGTATGGTATTATGTATAATGTATGGTATTATGTATAATGTATGGTATTATCTATAATGTATTGCATTATCTATAATGTATGGTATTATGTATAATGTATGGTATTATCTATAATGTATGGTATTATGTATAATGTATGGTATTATCTATAATGTATGGTATTATCTATAATGTATGGTATTATGTATAATGTATGGTATTATCTATAATGTATGGTATTATCTATAATGTATGGTATTATGTATAATGTATAGTATTATCTATAATGTATGGTATTATCTATAATGTATGGTATTATGTATAATGTATAGTATTATCTATAATGTATGGTATTATCTATAATGTATGGCATTATGTATAATGTATGGTATTATCTATAATGTATGGTATTATGTATAATGTATGGTATTATCTATAATGTATGGTATTATGTATAATGCATGGTATTATGTATAATGTATGGTATTATCTATAATGTATGGTATTATGTATAATGTATGGTATTATCTATAATGTATGGTATTATGTATAATGTATGGTATTATGTATAATGTATGGTATTATCTATAATGTATGGTATTATGTATAATGTATGGTATTATCTATAATGTATGGTATTATGTATAATGTATGGTATTATCTATAATCTATGGTATTATGTATAATGTATGGTATTATGTATAATGTATCGTGTTATATATAATGTATGGTTATTATGTAATGTATGTATGGTATTATCTATAATGTATGGTGTTATGTATAATGTATAGTATTATGTATAATGTATGGTATTATGTATAATGTATGGCATTATGTATAATGTATGGCATTATCTATAATGTATGGTATTATGTATAATGTATAGTATTATCTATAATGTATGGCATTATCTATAATGTATGGTATTATCTATAATGTATGGTATTATGTATAATGTATAGTATTATCTATAATGTATGGTATTATCTATAATGTATGGCATTATGTATAATGTATGGCATTATCTATAATGTATGGTATTATCTATAATGTATGGTATTATGTATAATGTATGGTATTATCTATAATGTATGGTATTATGTATAATGTATGGTATTATGTATAATGTATGGTATTATCTATAATGTATGGTATTATGTATAATGTATGGTATTATCTATAATGTATGGTATTATGTATAATGTATGGTATTATGTATAATGTATGGTATTATCTATAATGTATGGTATTATGTATAATGTATGGTATTATGTATAATGTATGGTATTATCTATAATGTATGGTATTATGTATGATGTATGGTATTATCTATAATGTATGGTATTATGTATAATGTATGGTATTATGTATAATGTATGGTATTATCTATAATGTATTGCATTATCTATAATGTATGGTATTATGTATAATGTATGGTATTATCTATAATGTATGGTATTATGTATAATGTATGGTATTATGTATAATGTATGGTATTATCTATAATGTATGGTATTATGTATAATGTATGGTATTATCTATAATGTATGGTATTATGTATAATGTATGGTATTATATATAATGTATAGTATTATGTATAATGTATGGTATTATGTATAATGTATGGCATTATCTATAATGTATGGTATTATCTATAATGTATGGTATTATGTATAATGTATAGTATTATCTATAATGTATGGCATTATCTATAATGTATGGTATTATCTATAATGTATGGTATTATGTATAATGTATAGTATTATCTATAATGTATGGTATTATCTATAATGTATGGCATTATGTATAATGTATGGCATTATCTATAATGTATGGTATTATCTATAATGTATGGTATTATGTATAATGTATGGTATTATGTATAATGCATGGTATTATGTATAATGTATGGTATTATCTATAATGTATGGTATTATCTATAATGTATGGTTTTATCTATAATGTATGGTATTATCTATAATGTATGGCATTATCTATAATGTATGGTATTATCTATAATGTATGGCATTATGTATAATATATGGCATTATGTATAATGTATGGCATTATCTATAATGTATGGTATTATGTATAATGTACGGTATTATCTATAATGTATGGTATTATGTATAATGTATGGTATTATCTATAATGTATGGTATTATGTATAATGTATGGTATTATCTATAATGTATGGTATTATCTATAATGTATGGTATTATCTATAATATATGGTATTATGTATAATGCATGGTATTATGTATAATGCATGGTATTATGTATAATGTATGGTATTATCTATAATGTATGGTATTATTTATAATGTGTCGTGTTATATAGAGTTAGTAACATTATCATTTGATTTAATGAAATTACTTTATATTATACATAACTTTATTGTTTTATCTGTTTTACTTATATGAGTTCCAATCTATCAACGTTAATGTGTCACAAATCACGCGACACATCACACGTATATTCCACTTGTTTGTGTTGAAGCGGAAAGCTACACCACAGGTATTGAACTTTGATGTTTAGCGGCCTCTCGTGATATGAATGATTTTCCGTGACCGGTTTCTTGTAATGCGAAAGGTTTATCATGACCGATATCTTGTGACACAAGTGGCTTACCGTGAGCGGTCTCTTGTAACATGTGTATCTTACAAACAACGTGAACATAAACTTGAGATAAGGGAAGTAAAACAGTTGATAAGTTGTTTACCTACAGTTGTTACTCAGAACTGGAACAAACACGGAAGTATTAGTTACTTACATAATGTTTACATATTAGTCAGTTAATATTTGAATAAATATAAATATAAGTTAATATAGGAACAAACTAATGTTCAACCATAAATGATACATCACTCAACATCATGTCTCATCGGTAAGCTTGAAGGCTTATAACACTAAATTCTGAGTGTTAACCATTAACACTTACCCTTCAGACCCATTTGTGCTTCATTACAACCAGTTTTTAAGCAACATAACAGACATTCTATGTTGTGTTATTCGCGTGTATCATGCTTTGAGTTACAAGGCTGTCATACTTATAGCGCATCCACGTCCTCAAAATACGTAGCGCGAGTGAACCACTAACCTTCAGTCTTTAAATGTAGTTGCTCTTGCAAATAAATCAAACTTAAATAAATATATAATACACCCACCAGAGTACACTACCAATACAAACGTTCTTGGCCTGGCGTGTCCAGGTTATTAAGACATTCGACTCGTAATCTGAGTGTCGCAGGCTCGAATCCCCGTCACACCAAACATGCTCGCCCTTTCAGCAGTGGAGGCGTTATAATGTGACGGTAAATCCCACTGTTCGCTTGTAAAAGAGTAGCCCAAGAGTTGACGGTGGGTGGTGATGATTAGTTGCCTTCCCTCTAGTCTTGCACTGTTAAATTAGGGACGGCTAGCACAGATAGCCCTCGTGTAGCTTTGCGCGAAATTAAAAAAACAAACAAACAAACAAACGTTCTTATTACATTTAAATAAGTGTTCGGTTGAACTATTACTTGCTACAGATATACAGTAAGTTTAGTTAACTTACCCAAACTAAATGTAACGCGACCAATACTGATGGAGTGTGTGTGGACTCCATGTACACATATTTTTTAAAGTTTATTTTCTAAATTATTCAATTTCCAAACTGAAAATACGTCCATGACCTTACTGGTTACAGGATCAGTGTCTGATCACATACAGATTTATTTAAACAAAACTACGTCAGTGTTCCTTTTTCAATTCCACCAACATCTGTTAGTGTTTATTGGGTTTTTATAAACAGAATGAGTGGTTAATGAGTTCTTTACACGACATGTTCTAACATGGAAAACACCAATTAATACAAAAACAAGACGGGTATTTGAAATTCAAAACGTTTTAAATAAAGAAAACACGAATCAATTAAGACCATAATAATATCATAATTTAGACCAATCAGAACATATAAACTATACAGGGGGAGGATCCAGTGAGTTAGTTATCTGATAAATATGTTTACTGTTATTATTTCTTGTCTACAAATATATTAACTTGTAGCGCTACAAAGGGTTAAAATGCAAAGGATTTGTTTAGCTATTGGTAGATTTTTATTAACAGTTCAACATTTTGGTGAAATTATCTTTATCAGAACGAAGGCCATATAATTATTTTACTTTTACAGCAAGTAGCCCTTTATCAGAGAAAGGCCAATAAAACCATGTTATTGGTTGAAAACAAATCTAACACATCTGTTGAAAGATTGGTAGGTAACGTGGAATAAAGTACCGTTATTACTTGAAATTAATGTCTACTTTCTAATTGTGTTGATGACTTCTACTGCTTTCTATTACCATCTAGTGATTGTCTCTACAGTTACTAAGTGAATAAAGTCACACCAGAGGCGTTGACACAAAAACAACTTAGTTGGATTTATTTGTTTGTGTTTGAATTACGCATAAAGCTACACGAGGGCTATCTGCGCTACGTCTCTAATTTAGCAGCGTAACACTAGAGTGAAAGTAGCTAGTTAACACCAGCTGACGCCAACTCTTAGGTTACTGTTTTACCAACGCTGAAAAACTGAGCATGTTTCGTGTGATGAGGATTTGAATCTCCAGTCCTCAGATTACGAGTCCAGCCCCCCAAACCAAACTGGCCACGTCGGGCCCACTTAGCTTTAATAAAGAAACACAAAAGGAATCACAGTGATTAATAACATAGAATTTACTGTTGAACTTTGTTTTAGGATGTACCACCGGGACAAACGATAACATTATTGCTTAGCGCCGTACTCGCAAACAATCCATAGTTTTTTTGTCGTACGTAATGTAAATAAACACCAACAATAAGATCCCAGTTACTTATGAAGCATAGTACGACTTTGTCGAAATCGCTCGGGTAAATAGCTTGTTTTATAGAGGAAAAATTTGGTGCTGTATATTGTCTATGAGTGTGGGTGTGCTGGAAAGGTTTGTTGCAGTATATTGTCTATGAATGTGGGTGTATTAGAAAGGTTAGGTGCAGTATATTGTCTATGAATGTGGGTGTGCTGGAAAGGTTTGGTGCAGTATATTGTCTATGAATGTGGGTGTGCTGGAAAGGTTTGGTGCAGTATATTGTCTATAAATATGGGTGTATTGGAAAGGTTTGGTGCAGTATATTGCTTATGAATGTGGGTGTATTAGAAAGGTTTGGTGCAGTATATTGTCTGTGAATGTGGGTGTGCCAGAAAGGTTTGGTGCAGTATATTGTCTATGAATGTGGGTGTATTAGAAAGGTTTGGTGCAGTATATTGTCTATGAATGTGGGTGTATTGGAAAGGTTTGGTGCAGTATATTGTCTGTGAATGTGGGTGTGCTGGAAATGTTTGGTGCAGTATATTGTCTGTGAATGTGGGTGTGCTGGAAAGGTTTGGTGCAGTATATTGTCTATGAATGTGGGTGTATTGGAAAGGTTTGGTGCAGTATATTGTCTATAAATGTGGGTGTATTGGAAAGGTTTGGTGCAGTATATTGTCTATGAATGTGAGTGTATTGGAAAGGTTCGGTGCAGTATATTGTCTATAAATGTGGGTGTATTGGAAAGGTTTGTTGCAGTATATTGTCTGTGAATGTGGGTGTATTGGAAAGGTTCGGTGCAGTATATTGCTTATGAATGTGGGTGTATTAGAAAGGTTTGGTGCAGTATATTGTCTGTGAATGTGGGTGTGCTGGAAAGACTAGAATATGCACACTCTAAACATTATCGGCACCTTATTTTACTTGTTGGAAACTCTCTTGGCACTGCAATCTTAATTAGTTGTGAAAGATTTAAGAAATGGTCTTAATCAGCTGAGACAATTGTTAGAAATGCATCGTCTAGTTGTGAAATCACGATCAGTGTGAGTTTGGAGGCAGATAGATGAAACATTATTTTTTTTTTTATCTGACATCAGATGTGAATGAATGTAAGCTGCATTCGGCTGAACCTAGCTATGACAGGTCTAGGTTAGACTACAATGGACCTTAAATAAATAGGTGTCATATTAAAATATGTGGTTAGCAGAGGAAATAGATCTTCCAACAAACTAATAACTGGTTTTAAATAATCCTCCAGTATCTGGCTCTAAATTTTCTTACCAACAGCTTGGAATAACCACTCCGAGTTATCTATATCCAGGGATTATACCAAATCTTCCAATAATTACTGGTTGGTAGATCGTTTGAAACACCATTGAAAACAAATATTACCAGACATTTATCTGGAATTAACTTTTCAAATAATCTGTGGTCATTTAGATAAACAATATTGTTATACGGTACCAAGGACACAATAACATTTTTGGCTTCACTCTATCAAAGAGATAAGGACTTGGTTACATTGTGTCACAGAGACACTGTTGGTTACACGGTACCACAAAGACAGTAAGATTGTTACAAGTTCTACTAATTTCCCAAATACAACTTGCGGTATAACTATTTAACTTTGCAAATCAAGTGAGGAAGTTTTCCTCACAAGAATGTTATTAATTAAATACTTTAGAAAAGAACAGATCCAATCTGTATTTACAGTACACATACTTACTTTTAATTAGGGTTAAGTCTTATCCGTGTTTAATATAGAATAGTATAAAGCGGTTTACCTGCACAGACTTAGGCATGCTGAAAACACTACGAAACATTGGCAGGATGAGTGTTTGGTACTCGTCCAGAGTGCTCTCCTTTATAATGTACAACAAAGGTTGAAGTGCTGCAGATAACACTTCCGGAGACTGTAACTCGGACTTCAGAGACGGTAATACGTGTTGGAACCAAAGTTTCTGACGGTAAAAATATTCTTCACAAATGTAACACTATCACACAACATAAACAGAAACCTTATTCTAAAATGATAAATATCTGTCAAATGTATTTTACAAAACTTTGAAAACAGATATTAGTATTTTTATTTTATAACCTTCTAAATATCAGCAGTTTAGAAATACATCAACAGCAAATAACTTCTGAAACTGAAGATATGTTTAGTGCATGTCGATTGTCTAATAGAAAATAAAGCTTAAGAAGTGACAGAAATCTGACACGTTTTTTGTTATCGGAGGCTACCCACCACGGGAACTGAAACCAAACATTTAGCGAAAAAGCTTCCTGACTTACAACTACATCACTGAGGAAAAGAACTAAAACAACCTTGAATCTTATTAATTATAAAGTTTAGTAAACACAAAAAACCAAAACGAAAAGAACATGTTCAGTAAGTAAGAGAAACATAAACTTAAAAACATGTTCAGTAAGTAAGAGAAACATAAACTTAAAAACATGTTTAGTAAGAGAAACATAAACTTAAAAAACATGTTCAGTAAGTAAGAGAAACATAAACTTAAAAACATGTTTAGTAAGAGAAACATAAACTTAAAAAACTTGTTTAGTAAGTAAAAGAAACATGAACTTAAAAACATGTTTAGTAAGAAAGAGAAACATAAACTTAAAAAACATGTTTAGTAAGAGAAACATAAACTTAAAAAACATGTTTAGTTAGCAAGAGAAATATAAACTTAAAGAACATGTTCAGTAAGTAAGAGAAACATAAACTTAAAAAAAATGTTTAGTAAGTAAGAGAAACATAAACTTAAAAAACATGTTCAGTAAGTAAGAGAAACATAAACTTAAAGAACATGTTCAGTAAGTAAGAGAAATATAAACTTAAAAACATGTTTATTAGGTAAAATAAACATAAACTTAAAGAACATGTTTAGTAAGTGAGAGAAATGTAAACTTAAAAAGCATGTTTAGTAAGTAAAAGAAACATAAACTTAAAAACATGTTTTGTAAGTAAAAGAAATATAAACTTAAAAAACATGTTTAGTAAGTAAAAGAAACATAAACTTAAAATACGTGTTTTGTAAGTAAAAGAAATATAAACTTAAAAACATGTTTATTAAGTAAAAAACATAAACTTAAAGAACTTGTTTAGTAAGTAAAAAAACATAAATTTCAAAAACATGTTCACTGAGTAAACTAAACATAAACTTAAGAAACATGTTCACTGAGTAAACTAAACATAAACTTAAGAAACATGTTCACTGAGTAAACTAAACATAAACTTAAGAAACATGTTCACTGAGTAAACTAAACATAAACGAGAGAAAAGAAAAGAGAAAAGAGCAGCAAAAAAAACTGCTGAAACTAAAACTGACGGAACTCGAAAAGGAAACGATATTTAGACAATTCAAATCACTGTAGTTCTTAAATACAGATAATGAATGACGGACGCCTAACAGAAGGAACTATATTCAACAAGTAATAAAAATGTAGGAAAAATCTATTTATTAAAATACAGAAAATTAAACAAATGTGTGAACTTAGAAAGACTGCGCTTAGTAAAATAGTGCTTAATGATTGACGTGAAATTAACAAAAGTTGTAAAAATTATTTTTATCAACTAAGAAAAGATAAAATACTATTCTTAGTTCATGTCAGAAGTTTATTAAAACGTATCAGGAAATATTGAAAAACGAAAAGAAAAGTCGATCTTTGTGTTCATTGAAGCCGAAAATAACCGTTGTTACTGGAGTATTTAGATAGTATTGTTTGTTTGTTTTGAATTTCGCACAAAGCTACACAAGGGCTATCTGCGCTAGCCGTCCCTAATTTAGCAGTGTAAGACTAGAGAAAAGGCAGCTAGTCATCACCACCCACCGCCAACTCTTGGGCTACTCTTTTACCAACGAATAATGGGATTGACCGTACATTATAACGCCTCCACGGCTGGAAAGGCGAGCATGGTTGTTGTGACGGGGATGCTGGCCGACTTTTTAGTAAAAAAAAAACGTTATTTTTAGTTTTGATAGTAAAGTAAATGAAAGTTAAATTTTTTCACAGAAGCCTAAAATAAACTTTATTTGTTTTTTAGTGTTGTCTAAAAATAGATTTTCTTAAGTTTCGATAGGAAGGTAAAACAAACAAGTCGTGTTTGCATTACTGACATGAACCTAAAATAAACGTTGTTTTTAGTGCAGACAGAAACCTAAAAGAAACGTTGTATTTAGTGCAGACAGAAACCTAAAAGAAACGTTGTTTTTAGTGCAGACAGAAACCTAAAAGAAACGTTGCTTTTAGTGCAGACAGAAACCTAAAAGAAACGTTGTTTTTAGTGCAGACAGAAACCTAAAACTTGTTTTTGTGAGTCACCTAAGTCATAAACGAAAACGGTGCACATTGAATCCTCGGTATAAATCAGGGTTTAGTGATTATAATGACTGGTATAAATATCAAGTAATCTAATAATTAGATTAATTCAATTGTTATTAACTTATGATAGATGGCACGACTTAGAATTTTGAAAAGTTATGTGTTACAGTTTTCTGAAAATTATTTAATATTTATGTTATAATTTGTAGTTAACTTGGGTTAACTAACGCAAGAGAAACTAGCTATAGTATTTTTTTATAAATAAAGGTAAGACAGTCAAAAGTTTAATTTAAGGTTTAGTGGTTTAAGGTTTACCATAACCATAAAATAGGTTAAATATGGGTTACCGTAGTTTAGGCTTTGATATATTTCAACTTACTGGTATATCACAAAACAGGACAAATACATTGTTTTATTGAAAAATAGAACCGATTTATTGTGTCACAGGGTTTTAAGAATTTAGTTAATTTAATTACTTTGGTTATAGTTAAAATGTTAAAAGATAAAACTCACTCTGGGTATTTGCGACAATATAGTTTTTAGGCTGTGGTAGAAATGAGCTTTGTGTGTCGTATCCTTCATTTGAATGACATCAAGGTACTGCAAAGCATGGATGGCAGGATCCATGAAAAACCTGATCTGTACAAATTATAATAGAAGATACTTCTTACATATAGGGATAAGATGACTTACAGCAGATACCCTAAAGAAACTAACCGGAACAAACACTTTGTACGAATCACATTTTTTAAAATAGTGTCATGGATAGAATGGCTCTTAAATAAACTTACTTGACAAAAACTTTATAAAAGAAAAGACAGTTTCTACCATAACATCGTAAATATCACAACCCTAAAAAACTAACCCGAACAAAACTACGTAAACGAAGCTGCTAGTTTTATTTTATAACATAGACCTCCGAAAAGTTTAATCAAAACATAAAATAGTTTGGATTATAAACAGGAAAACACTTTTAGTAAATTAAAAATGTTCAAAATAAAACTTATTTTTTAATCTAGGGCAAGATTACAGTGACATATTCGTAAGTGTCACACAAACGTTTTTCATCATTTGTCCTTTATGTAATATAATTATGATACATATGTAGGAAGATGTGTTAGAACTAAACACAGATAAATCCTAAGAGAAGTTGAATCATACGTAACAACATTCTAATGTAATCCTACTGGTTAGGATCTGTTTGATTAACAAAAACACCCAACATTATCAACAATCTTTAGTTTTTGTGCATTTAAAGAGAAGTAAACAAATTGATGGATTGAATGTTGAGATAGATATAAGCGAATATTTCATTCTGTGTTTCTTTCATCATATCTACCCATCCTTTCGTTTATCTATCTATCTATCAGTTTCAATATTAACAGGTTTCTCTCGTAAATAAACTCTTTCAAGAGTGGTAAATAATTTAAGTAAAACAAGTTCGTGAGGTAAAATAATTAATTTTCCTTTTCGACAGTTTGTGTTAGGTTTTCTTGACCACGGCCCCCAAGCGGCAGACTTACAACCCTAGAAACAGAGTTACTATGTAGCTTTTTGGTTTGTTTTGTTTAGAATTTCGTGCTAACCGTCCCTAATTTAGCAGTGTAAGACTGGAGGGAAGGCAGCTAGTCAGCACCACCTACCGCCAACTCTTGGCTACTCTTTTGCCAACGAATAGTGGGATTGATCGTCACATTTTAACGTCCCCACATCTGAAAGGGCGAGCATGTTTGGTGTGACGGGGATTCTAACCCGCGACCCTCAGATTACGAGTCATGTACCTTAACCACGTGACCATGCCAGGCCGTAGATTTATGTTTGAATTCAAACTGAATCAACCTTCAGACAACGAGCCAAATGTACCAAGCACAACAGACAATGTAGCAAAAAACATTCGTAGACCAATAGAACACGTCTTTCTGACGTGTAGTCCACACTTCTTGGAATTCTTAATACTTGCAGTTTACATCAAAATGAACATTAAAGTAACATGGTAATAGCATGAAACGATAAAGAAAGGTTTCACATTAATGAAAGTACTGGATAATATTTAGAAATAACTTTTATATGACGGTGAATTAAACGAATATAACTACGAACAACACAACCACCGAACAAAAACATGTTTAGAAAACGTTTCGGAATATATATATTCCAACTTCAACACAATAATTACACATTGTAAATACACGTTGTCCGTCAACATCCAGCGGCTTAAGTTTTCCTATTATTTTTATATATTAAGATTTAAAGAAAAGTTGAACTAAATACATGTACTTGTGGAAATAGATTCAAATCACACTATGAAACAAAATATTTACTTCTTCAAAATTTGTGTTGTATAGTGTTATATATTTTTATCGCGAAAAATTCAGCAGTACTCAAATGAATCTGGAGCTCTAGGATTCTCTCTTGAACTGAAACTTAGTGGATAAGTCGCATTTGTGACTATAATGTCTGATTGTTTGTGTCGGTTGTTTACTTATCAGGACTAGCTAACCCTAATAATTAAGTGATGACTAAAGACAAGGTGAACAACCTACATTTGTGACTATAATGTCTGATTGTTTGTGTCGGTTGTTTACTTATCCGGACTAGCTAACCCTAATAATTAAGTGATGACTAAAGATAAGGTGAACAACCAACATTTGTGACTATAATGTCTGATTGTTTGTGTCGGTTGTTTACTTATCAGGACTAGCTAACCCTAATAATTAAGTGATGACTAAAGATAAGGTGAACAACCAACATTTGTGACTATAATGTCTGATCGTTTGTGTCGGTTGTTTACTTATCCGGACTAGCTAACCCTAATAATTAAGTGATGACTAAAGACAAGGTGAACAACCAACATTTGTGACTATAATGTCTGATTGTTTGTGTCGGTTGTTTACTTATCAGGACTAGCTAACCTAATAATTAAGTGATGACTAAAGATAAGGTGAACAACCAACATTTGTGACTATAATGTCTGATTGTTTGTGTCGGTTGTTTACTTATCAGGACTAGCTAACCCTAATAATTAAGTGATGACTAAAGATAAGGTGAACAACCAACATTTGTGACTATAATGTCTGATTGTTTGTGTCGGTTGTTTACTTATCCGGACTAGCTAACCCTAATAATTAAGTGATGACTAAAGACAAGGTGAACAACCTACATTTGAAACTCTGGGTCCGCTCTAGTCGAATATTTTCACTTGTTCGTCACTCAAAACTTAGAGAGCGATTTTGTACTAACGGACGCGAATAAAACAACCTCTAATTTATCAGTTAGGCACTGTAACAAATAGGCTACGATCGTTAAAACAAACTATTGGCAAAATACGATTTCAAAGTATAGTACAGTTCGTATGTATCATATCTATCAAAGCAAAGCAATAAATCGATTAAATACTTAATTAATTAGTGTGCATAGACCTAGTACAGTTTATATAAATAACAATAAGTTATAAATACAGATTCCAAGAAAACACAAGACAAAATGAAGAATCATGGATTTTTAAAATGTATTTGAAGATAAACCTCGTTAAACAAAAATCTAAAGTCCTTCTATACATATATTTTAAAACAACAGCTAAAAGTCTAAAAATGATTTCTCCCTAAATTCAACATCCCTTTAAGAATTCGTTAAACCTGTACTAATGTGTGAACATTCTTTTTAATTTGAAGCTTTCTCTGTTCCAATTAACCTTTCCATGTTCTAAACATCTATGAATTTTTTTCTATTCTGACCAACCCGTGGATTTATCTATACTAGAACAACCCTTAAAAATTCTTTATCTTAACATACGCTATATTCTATCTAATAGCCTTTGAAGACGCATCTATCTCAATATATACTTGAAACTATATCTCCTAGATAACCATCAATTATTCATTTTAATGTATATCTATCTCTTCAAAAAACACTCGAGTTAGGGACGATTAGATACTTTGTGGAGGATTGGTAATATTAAGATATCTTGATTAAGCTGAAATCAAACGACTTCTATTCTTAGTTTGTGACCGGTTAACTTTCTTATTTATATATTACAGTTTTCTCATTTTTTATAGTGATAACACTGTTATATTATCTTTTAAAAGGGCAAGAACATCGTTCAAAATAATTGGCTAAGCCTAACGGTGTAAAGAAAGTGTCATTAAAGTGTCTTATACTATCAGACAATTCACTAAGCGTGACGATCTAACAAAAGTGTCATTAAAGTGTCTTATTCCATCAGACAACTCACTAAGCCTGACGATCTAACAAAAGTGTCATTAAAGTGTTTTATCCCATCAGACAACTCACTAAGCCTGACGATCTAACAAAAGTGTCATTCAAGTGTCTTATCCCATCAGAGAACTCACTAAGCCTGAGATCCAACAGACTGTCATTAAAGTAAATCCAAACAGTCTACGTTATTAGTGGATTTTGCTTATAAAACTTTTTTCTTAACTTAACCAACGAACAGGCTTTAGAATAGAAGAATTGTGCTCAATTGTTATATTAAAACGAAGTTGAAGCCTTTCCACACTGTTACAGGTTATGTCGCCAAGTAAAGTCAACCTGACGAACAGTAATGAGTCTGTCACGTCCAAAGCATACCAGTTGGTATGTTTTACTTTTCATTATCCATCTAAAGTAAGGGCGAAGGTTTCACAATACCGGTTAGAACATAAATCCATAGAGTAATTGAATCGGTTTGCGTTCGTGTAGAACAGCACGAAATCCTGTTTCTTTCCAGTTGATGGAAGTATGTGATTGAAGAAAGGGAGGTTTAACACCATTTGGTTCACTAGGGCCTATATGATCAGGTTGTTATAGCACTACACTTTCACTCTGAGAGTTCCGGGTTCGAATTCTCGTCACACCAAACATGCTATGGAGACGTTATAATGTGACGGTCAGTCCCACTATTCGTTGCTAAAAGAATAGCTCAAGAGTTGACTGTGGGTGATGATGACTAGTTGTCTTCCTTCCAGTCTAACACTATTAAATTAAAGACGGATAGCGAAATTAAAAATGTAAAATTTTAAACAAACTAAATCCTGTTTGTCATTTTGGTACAAAGTCGGTATTACTAGTTGGTACAAGGAACCCAGAACATTTGTCTGCTAATAAAAAGGGTCTACCTTGAACTTTGTATCCACTTTTCGTCTCCCTGACTTACTCCCGGTGAAGTATCCAGCGATAATCGCGAATTATTTTGAAAACCTTTTTCGAAATGCCTTATATTTATTTTATATATTCATTATCTGGTAGAAAATGGCACGAGACGTATTTTACCACATCGATGTTCACGTGTAATGTCATTATGTACACAAGCTATCTTTTTTCCTGGCTACGCGTAAAAAAAATAATAAAAACGTAATTTGTATTGATTTTTAAATAAGCACGTGGCTTGTATTGCTTTTTTAAATAAGCACGTGGCTTGTATTGCTTTTTCAGACGGAAATCATTCTGATTTATGTGCGTAGAGTTACCTAGGTAACTTGGGCGACATTTCTCACTGACCTTCGAGCTCGTGGATTGACACCTGTTTGACGACGTCACACTTCGCTTACCACGTATTTCCGTTTAAAACGATGTTCAACCTAAAACATGTCACTCACCATCGAAAAATTCTGCGCATTCGGCCTTCTCCTAGGGTTAACACTCAGAAGCCCCTGGAGGGGTTCGTATAAGAGACCAGGTATTCTGTTTTGAAACCCACGAAGCTTCTGTTCCAACTAAAATAAAACAAAACATGTATAGTTATGAACTTTAGAAAGAGACAAATAACATTTCATGTTTCTTCTGTCTTTTCAGGTAACTAATAGAGTTGGAGAAAAAAATACTTTAACTTGGAAAAAGCCAGTTTTATCTGATATCATTACTAGAACAAATAACACAAATGGTCGTTTAATAACAAACTAAAACACCAACCAACATTGATTGTTTGTCTTGTTGCTAAACGTTAGGCGATACCAGTAGTTCTTAAACTGTGTGCTGCGGGGATATTTCAAATATTCGAGGGTAACACAGCGATATTGACATCTGTCGGACACCGCGCAAACTACTAGCTTAAGATCGTTCACAGTTTTAACATTAGATGGCGCTACATTCCTTTCAGTAACGTTCTCGAATATTTGAGATATGTTTTTGTTTACTTGTACTTTTGGCTACGCCAGTAACTTCTCGAACTTTCTAGTTTCTTAGATTTTGTATATAAACAACTTTTGATTCTCCGGGTCCGTCAGTAATCGGAATAACTGGAGAGTGTTGGGATCAAGTGTCCTCGAGGTCAAGCAAAGTTCAGTGAATTATTTTGTTGATTTTTAGTCCATGTGCATAAAGATTTCTGAACATTAATAAGAAGTGTGGGAGTGAAGAAAGGGATGGTGAACCACAGACCAGTGACAAAGTTGTGAAGAAACAGAAATAATGGTAATATGAGGATAGTTATCTAGATTTCAGTTTTACTTCAGTAGATGTCAGTCATGAAGAATGTCCACAGTGTGTATTATGTCTAACAGTTTTGGCTCCAGGGTGCCTGCTTTCAAGTAAACTAAAATGTGGTTTAAAGACCAATCATCCTAACATGGTATAGTACATCCTGTGATTATTTTACCAGAAAGTTAAAATAATTGAAAGAACAAAAAGGTACATTTTTGAAACAAGCATCAATACCAAGCAATACTTTACTAGTATCCTACAAGGTGGCGTATAGAGTCGGGAAATGTAAAAAGCCTCATACTCTTACGGAAGAATTAATTTTACTGTCTGCAGTGGATATAGTGAACATTATGGTTGGTGAATCTGTAGAAGACTGTTTTCAAAGGTGTATTTATCCAACAGTATTATCAGTCGTAGAATCCAACACATGGTTAAATATTTCAAAGATTAGCTATTGAGAAAATGAAAGAAAAGAGATTCAGGTTGCAGCTAGACAAGATGACGGATAGTAAGTAACAAGGATGTTCATTTGATTTGTTACACCAGCTAGACAAGGTGACAGAGAGTAACAAGGATGTTCATTTGATTTGTTACACCAGCTAGACAAGGTGACGGATAGTAACAAGGATGTTCATTTGATTTGTTACACCAGCTAGACAAGGTGACGGATAGTAACAAGGATGTTCATTTGATTTGTTACATCAGCTGGACAAGGTGACAGATAGTAACAAGGATGTTCATTTGATTTGTTACACCAGCTAGACAAGGTGACGGATAGTAACAAGGATGTTCATTTGATTTGTTACACCAGCTAGACAAGGTGACGGATAGTAACAATGATGTTCATTTGATTTGTTACACCAGCTAGACAAGGTGACGGATAGTAACAAGGATGTTCATTTGATTTGTCACACCAGCTAGACAAGGTGACGGATAGTAACAAGGATGTTCATTTGATTTGTTACACCAGCTAGACAAGGTGACGGATAGTAACAAGGATGTTCATTTGATTTGTTACACCAGCTAGACAAGGTGACGGATAGTAACAAGAATGTTCATTTGATTTGTTACACCAGCTAGACAAGGTGACAGATAGTAACAAGGATGTTCATTTGATTTGTTACACCAGCTAGACAAGGTGACGGATAGCAACAAGGATGTTCATTTGATTTGTTACACCAGCTAGACAAGGTGACGGATAGTAACAAGGATGTTTATTTGATTTGCTACACCAGCTAGACAAGGTGACAGATAGTAACAAGGATGTTCATTTGATTTGTTACACCAGCTAGACAAGGTGACGGATAGTAACAAGGATGTTCATTTGATTTGTTAAACCAGCTAGACAAGGTGACGGATAGTAACAAGGATGTTTATTTGATTTGCTATACCAGCTAGATGAGACGACGGATAATAACAAGAATGTTCATTTGATTTGCTACACACGCTTCTTGGTTGGTGACAAAATTGTGGAAGACTGGAAGACCTTCTCTTATGTAAAAGTGTCACTGCAGGTACAAAGGCTTAAGACTTGTTTGAGATCCTTGATACTTTTATGTGTACAAACAACTTAGACTGAACCAAGTGCATTGGCGTTTGTACCAATGGTGGTCACTCTATGTCCGACTGTTTTGGGGGATTGCAGGTACTCATACGAAACAAAGCTCTTGATGTATTGTGGACCTACTACACAATCCACAGGGAAGCCCTTGCGTCAAAGCACCTGAGTTCTGCACTGAACCTAATCCTGAAAAGTGTGTTGAAAGTGGTTAACTTTAAAAAACTCGGCCACAGAAGGCGAGTTTTTTTTTAAAAAATTGTGCATATAAAGATATGAGATTCATATCTTTTTACTGTCCCGTGTGTTCAAATTACGAAAGGGAACTTTACTCTTATCTCAAAGAAGAAGAACACGAATAAGCTAAGAACTTTCTGGATATTGGTTTTTTGTCAAAATCAACGTACCTGTGTGATCTCTTCGAAAAACTGAATGAACCTTTCTCTGGGGGAAAGCAACATGCAAATTCTGAAACTCGTAGAGAATGTTTCAGCCTCCAGAAAAAAGTTACTACCATGGAGAAGAAAAGTGAATGAAGATGGCGGCAAAGACTGCTTCCCTCAGTTGTAGCAGTTTGTTACATCCAATGAAGTTGATTTGACCCACAAACTAATCCCTTGTTGCCGTAATTTGTTACATCCAATGAAGTCGATTTGACCCACAAACTAATCCCCTGTTGCAGCCGTTTGTTACATTCAATGAAGTTGGTTTGACCCACAAACTAAACCCTGTTGTAGCAGTTTGTTAATCCAATGAAGTTGATTTGACCCACAAACTAATCCCCTGTTGCAGCAGTTTGTTAAATCCAATGAAGTCGATTTGACCCACAAACTAATCCCCTGTTGCAGCAGTTTGTTACATCCAATGAAGTCGATTTGACCCACAAACTAATCCCCTGTTACAGCCGTTTGTTACATTCAATGAAGTTGGTTTGACCCACAAACTAAACCCCTGTTGCAGCAGTTTGTTACATCCAACGAAGTTGATTTGACCCACAAACTAAACCCCTGTTACAGCAGTTTGTTAATCCAACGAAGTTGATTTGATCCACAAATTAATCCCCTGTTGCAGCAGTTTGTTACATCCAATGAAGTTGATTTGACCCACAAACTAATCCCCTGATGCAGCAGTTTGTTACATCCAATGTAGTTGATTTGACCCACAAACTAAAATCTGTTTTTGAGGAGCACCTAACACAGCTCAGTGACTGGTTTGAAAATTACTTTCCAAAAATATGGGGAAGTTTGCATGGATCCAAGACCCATTCAAAGCTAAGGCCCCATCTATCTGAATTTACCTCTGCAGAAGAAGAAATTCTTGTTAAACTATTTTGTGACATAACTTTAAAAACAAAATTTGGCAGCATGGAACTAACTGAGTTTTGGATATCAGTAAAAGATGAATGTCACCTGCTAAGTGCTAAAGTTCAGCGAATATTATATCCGTTTGCGACGTCATATCTCTGTGAAACTGGGTTTTTGGCAGTTGCTGTGATAAAAAGCAATTACCGCGCGTAAATCAACGTGGAACAGGAAGTAAGGGTGGCGGTATCCAATCATATTCCAAGGTTTGAGAAGCTGTGCAGTGACCAACAGGTACACACATCCCATTAGTAATTGTAGTTATTTAAAAATGAAATAAAAATATTGTGTTTACTTTCAATTTACGTGTATTATTATTTCAAACAGCTACAAAGTTGTTAGGACATAAATACTTATTAAGTTGTTTGGACCTAACTACTAAATAAACGGAACTGCCTAAGGGGGCCGTGACCAGATTGCTGAGACACGAAGCGCGCCGTGAACAGAGAAAGTTTGGGATACGCTGAGCTACACGATGAACTATTATCGATGTATTTATCACAAGGATCGAACTTTAAATTTTAACGTTACAAGCCCTCAAACCTAACGTTGAACCATCACGGACATAGAAAGTGAAATATTACATCGAAATTCAAAGAAATGTTTGCATGTAATATAATTTAACTAAAGCTTGTACGGTGGTATATCACAAAAAGAAATAAAACAATTTCATCGGTAAATATACAGGCTTACGATGCTAAAATTCGGGTTTCGATACATATGGTAGACACACTACAGACAATCCGTTGTGTAGCTTTGTGATTAACAACAAACAAATCGTTTTCTGCAAGTCCTATATGTTTTATTAAACACTTAAAACCTTGTTGAAATACGAAACTGTACCCAGTGTATTTATAACAAAGCTACTAATGGTATCCGGTCCTAATTTTGAACTACAGATAAGAAAGAAGGCTGACAATCAACTGTATCATACTACGTGACTGACTGTTATTATTGTAACGCTCCAGTAGATTAAAATACAGTTTATATTTTGTAGTATCGTACACCATCGATCTCGGCTCTGCTGCTCCAAAATCTAGAACTCTGTCTGGAGCCAACTCACGCCGCACGTTTAGTAGTTGCTTACAAAATTTTATATATCTAACATACATAGTGCCACAATATTCTACAATATAGATCAGGTAACAATATCCAAACAAATAGACAACATATTAAAATGTAGACAATACAACACTATTGTTTGTTTTCGAATTTCGCGCAAAGCGACACGAGGACTATCTGTAGTAGCCGTCCCTAATTTAGCAGTGTAAAACTAGATGGAGTGTAGCTAGTTACCATCACCTACCGCCAACTCTTGAGCGAATTTTAACCAACGAACACTGAAATTAACCGAAGCTATATATGAAAGAGCGACAATGATTGGTGCTTGAGGATTTGAACCTTCGACACTCAGATTACGAGTCCAGCGCCGTAGCCACCAGGCCATGAGCAACAACATCACCCACTAAATGTTGTTCAACAAGTGTTTAAAATGTAAACAATACAACAATATTATCAAGTAAATGTTGTTCAACAAGTGATTAAAATGTAAACAATACAACAATATTATCAAGTAAATGTTGTTCAACAAGTGATTAAAATGTAAACAATACAACAATATTATCATGTAATTGTTGTTCAACAAGTGATTAACATGTAAACAATACATCAATATTATTAAGTTAATATTTTTCAATGAACCCGTAAAATGTAAACAGTATTATCAAGTAAATATTGTTCATTGATCATTTAAATGTAAGCAATACAACAATTATATCAGGTAAATGTTATTTGACGATCGTCTCATATGTAAACAACACACAAATATTATAGACCGATTAAGTGGCGTATGAAAAGCAGAATAATTTTATTCTAGTCTTATTATTACAAATGTTAGGCTTATGAAAATCTAAAGTTTCGCCAGCATTCGACATATGAACAATAACTTTGAACTTGCTTTATTGATCATTAAAGGAGAGTTTCAGATAAACTTTCGCATATCGTTGTCCAGCCCGGTTGTGGATCTGACTGCTACTTTTACACTTGTGGTTTCAATGTGGAATTGTAAATTAAGAAAAATGTTCCTTTTATTTCGGCCTAAATCTGCACATTTAGATATATGCGCTGTAAGAATTGCAGAGAGCTAACCTTGAATTTTAGAGTTGATATTAGGTCAGCCTTGTAACAATGCTACTAAAGTTACAACATTCTGAATTACATACCGTGTTTTTAATATATTTAAAAGTAAGGGAATCAAATTTTCACTTTAATGTTAAAGCTGCCGAAAGGTGGCAAACAAGGTTAAGATTTGTAATAAAAATCACCTATTACGGTGATACTTTTTACCACTTTCTTCTTAGTTTCGGATTTAAAATTTGAAGTGTGTGAAAATAGCGTTTCATATATTTTATCTTCTACACGTCATTTCAGAGAGTCAAACTTTTCTCTCATCGCTCGTTTAATTTCTCGCAGAGGTACACTAAAACTATTCCTCTCGCCTTTCTCAATTTTGAAGTAATAGATTATAGGGAAGATAAATTGGATAAATAGACAACATTACCCGCCAAAGTTTTGGACTATTCTGTCAGAGCGAATGGCAGTATTTGACTGTCACTCTCATGATACACTTCAGCACTAAAGTGCAGAATGCGACTTTCTTTGACTTGAGGATTTAGAAATTCAGCTACTTAACTGTTTTAGCAAGAAAAACAAAATATGTCGTCTGTGCCTAAAAGAGACTGTCTAATCAGAAGTTTAAACTAGGCCACACTAAACGTTAAGTCAAATCAGAAGTTTAAACTAGGCCACACTAAACGTTAAGTCAAATCAGAAGTTTAAACTAGGCCATACTAAACGTTAAGTCTAATCAGAAGTTTAAACTAGGCCACACTAAACGTTAAGTCTAATCAGAAGTTTATACTAGGCCACACTGAACGTTAAGTCTAATCAGAAGTTTAAACTAGGCCACACTAAACGTTATGTCTAATCAGAAGTTTAAACTAGGCCACACTAAACGTTAAGTCTAATCAGAAGTTTAAACTAAATGTTAAGCAGGTAAACCAAATCTAAAAAAAACTCATTATTGTTTTATTCACTTACCGTTCCTACCACTTTATCATAATGAACTGTGTTCAAGTTGGCTTCAATAAGGGACCGCCCATTATTGAACAGAGCACAAATAACGAGGCCAAGCGAGAACATATCAGTATGTGGAGAGCAGCATGAGCTCGCCTGGACTTCAGGTGCAGTGTAATCCAAGTCAGGCTGACTCAACTTAGGAAGTTTGGAAGTGAAAGACTGGCAAGGTACTGGACTCTGGAAAAGAAATTATAAGGTTAAAAGGTAAGAAGGACAGTACTCTGAGATAGCCCTAACTGTTCAGGTGTATCTTTCTCAGCCCACATAAGAGGTAAAATGTAGAGAGTTATGTCCACTAAAATTAATATGCAAGAAAACAATCGAACAATAAAAACTGAAGTTAGGGTTAAAATGGGTTAGTGAATTATAAACAAGTAAATAAATAAAACAAATGTATCTGAATTAAGAGAGACAACTGGTCGGATTAAAACCGAAGACTATCTGGTTTCATATGTTTGTTTTATATCAAAGCCAAATTGGGCTATATGCTGTGTTTACCGCAAAGAACAGAACAGCAGATTTTAACGTTGTAAGACGAAATATTTACTATTGTCCCACCAAAGTACAGAATAATTGACAGTACTATGATGATATCAATAAAAGAGGAACATCCGCCTACAACAACAGGATACTGCCTGTTCCATGAATTAATTTGGGTTAAGGAAATTACTAAAACCCCTATTTTTTCAGCTATAAAGATAGAAAACTTTATAGTTAGTTACTATTAAAGCAGTTATTGGTAACAATGTTGTAGATATAAAATAGCAGACATACTGTTAAAATAGTTATCTGGTAACAATGACTACATATAATATATACAACAAACGTACTGTTAAAATAGTTATCTGGTAACAATGACTGCATATAATAAATACAACAAACGTACTGTTAAAACAGTTATCTAGTAACAATGACTACATATAATAAATACAACAAACGTACTGTTAAAATAGTTATCTGGTAACAATGACTACATATAATAAATGCAACAAACGTACTGTTGAAATAATTATCTGGTAACAATGACGCATATATATAATATGTATATAACAAATACAACAAACGTATTTTTAAAGTAGTTATCTAGTAACAATGACGCATATATATAATATGTATATAACAAATACAACAAACGTATTTTTAAAGTAGTTATCTAGTAACAATGACGCATATATATAATATGTATATAACAAATACAACAAACGTATTTTAAAGTAGTTATCTAGTAACAATGACGCATATATATAATATGTATATAACAAATACAACAAACGTATTTTTAAAGTAGTTATCTAGTAACAATGACGTATATATATAATATGTATATAACAAATACAACAAACGTATTTTTAAAGTAGTTATCTAGTAACAATGACGTATATATAATAAATACAACAAACGTACTGTTAAGATAGTTATTTGGTAATAATGACGTACATATAATAAATACAACAAACGTACTGTTAAAATAGTTATCTGGTAACAATGACTACATATAATAAATACAACAAACGTACTGTTAAAATAGTTATCTGGTAACAATGACTACATATAATAAATACAACAAACGTACTGTTGAAATAATTATCTGGTAACAATGACGCATATATATAATATGTATATAACAAATACAACAAACGTATTTTTAAAGTAGTTATCTAGTAACAATGACGCATATATATAATATGTATATAACAAATACAACAAACGTATTTTTAAAGTAGTTATCTAGTAACAATGACGCATATATATAATATGTATATAACAAATACAACAAACGTATTTTTAAAGTAGTTATCTAGTAACAATGACGCATATATATAATATGTATATAACAAATACAACAAACGTATTTTTAAAGTAGTTATCTAGTAACAATGACGTATATATATAATATGTATATAACAAATACAACAAACGTATTTTTAAAGTAGTTATCTAGTAACAATGACGTATATATAATAAATACAACAAACGTACTGTTAAGATAGTTATTTGGTAATAATGACGTACATATAATAAATACAACAAACGTACTGTTAAAATAGTTATCTGGTAACAATGACTACATATAATAAATACAACAAACGTACTGTTAAAATAGTTATCTGATAACAATGACTACATATAATAAATACAACAAACGTACTGTTAAAATAATTATCTGGTAACAATGACGTATATATATAATATGTATATAACAAATACAACAAACGTATTTTAAAGTAGTTATCTAGTAACAATGACGTATATATAATAAATACAACAAACTTACTGTTAAAATAGTTATTTAGTAACAATAATATAATATGTGTACTGTTAACATTTTTATTTGGTATGACGTTGTAGATATGTCAAGCGTACTGTTGCACTAGCTATTGGTAACAATGGTGTAGGTATAATTGCATGGTCATTATATTCTTATAAATAAGTGTGTCGTATGTCGTGTTGTCCCACTTCAGATGTACTCAAATGGCAACTGTAGAGTTGATGTAGTGTTACAGTAAACTTTGTAATAGCTGTATCAAGGTCACAGTCCCATGTCAAACACATATATATATTGTTTTAATTGTAATGGCTGGTAACAAAATACCACACTTAAGAAACAACCCAAGATACTGAATAGGGGTGTTCATTTTGATGTGGTTTAACTACTAAATACACACGAGCTGGGAGAAGAAAGGCTAAATTATACATTCAGGTCTGAAATAACGCCACTGAAAACTTTGTCAATTTAAATGCGTATTTTATCTACAAGCAACCTTAATTACTGGAGAGTATGAAGATATGAAGATGGAATCAGGTTCATTGTATAAATATAACTTAGTTGTTCGCTTTAAATGGTTTATTATTTTAATTTTCTGTAACTAGAACATACTTCTTAATCTTAACGAAAATGGCGTAACTTTTAAACATAAGTGATAAAATGGACATAAATATATCAGGCCCAGCATGGCCAGGTGGGTTAAGGCGTTTGACTCGTAATCCGAGGGTCGCGGATTCGAATCCCGGTCGCACCAAACATGCTAGCCCTTTCAGCCGTGGGGGCGTTATAATGTGATGATCAATCCTCACTATTCGTTGGTAAAAGAGTAGCCCAAAAGTTGGCGGTGGGTGGTGATGACTAGCTGCCTTCCCTCTAGTCTTACACTGCTAAATTAGGGACGGCTAGCACAGATACCCCTCGTGTAGCTTTGCGCGAAATTCAAAACAAACAAACAGAAATATATCACGTTATAAAGTAATTAAAAGCCATAACAATGACTGAGTATCTTAAAAACACAAATCATTGTTTGGAAGAGTGACAAATTAAGAGTATTGTTATGTTTGAGACTCAAATTCCTTCTATATTTACAAAGCATTGTTTAAAATACGTGATATATTAACATGTTATTGTTCTGTTTTAGAGAAAAATAGCTTATTTCTTTGCAAATCGTTGTTTGAAACTCATGGTAAACTAACAGTTTTTGTTAATCATGAAAGTTTATCATGAAGATCATTGTTTTAACACGTGGTAAATTAACAGTTATTGTTAGGTTTCACAACAAAATAATTTCTTTCTTTATAAATCATTTATACAAACACGTGATAAATAAACGCTTATTTTTATGTTTAGGACCTAAATAACTTCTTTCTTTAGAAATTGAAGCTGATGGTAAACCAACAGTTACTGTTAAATTTAACGAAAAAACTTGTGCCCTTACAAATTATAATTTGAAACACGTGATAAATAAGCAGTTATTGTTATGTTTGAGGACCACATGACCTCTTTCTTTAGATATCACTGTTTGAAACACGTGATAAATTAATAGTTATTGTTACGTTGAGAATCAAATAAGTTCTGTATTTACACATAATTGTTCGTAGATGATAATTTAACAGTTATTGTTATGTTTGATAAACTAATAACTTTTTTCTTTACAAATCATTCTTTGACATTCATGGTCAATTAACAGTTATTGTTATGTTTGTGGTCCAACTAATTTCATTTTTTACATGTCATTGTTTCATATTCGTGGTAAATTAAGAGTTATTGTTGTGTTTGAGAACCAATTAAATTCTAACTTTACAAATCATTGTTTGAAACACTTAACAAATTGACAATTATTCTTATGTTTGAGAACCAAATAATTCCTTTGTTTACAAATAATTTTTAGAAATACGTAATAAATAAACTCTCGTTGTTGTGTTTGACACCCAAATAACTTATTTCTTCACAAATCATAGTTTGATATTCATTGTAAATTAACAGTTATTGTGATATTTGAGATTTAAATACATTTTTATTTGCAAATCATTGTTTGAAAATCACAGTAAATTATCAGTTATTGTTTGTTTGGCACCAAAATAACTTCTTTCTTTAAAAATCATTGTTCGAAACATGATAAATTAACAGTCATTGTTTTATTCAAAACCCAAATATATACTTTCTTTACAAATTATTGTTTGTAACAGGCAATACGTTATCAATTATTGTTATGTTTGATACACAAATAATTTACATAACAACTTTATTTGTCGTATAACTGAACACATGTGTCAAATAAACAAAATATATCACATTTATAACACAAATTAACTGACATAAAGTCACGAGAACGCAGACTGAAATGTTGGGTATAAGATTCCTGGTTACTGGAGGTGACTGTGGAACAGGGACTCATAGAGAGGTAGGGATACAACGTTTACTAGTCGTATCCACTTTGAAAGAGTCTCTCATGTAAGATTCCTGGTTACTGGAGGAACAGGAACTCATAGAGAGGTAAAATACAACGTTTACTAGTCGTATCCACTTTGGAAGAGTCTCTCATGTAAGATTCCTGGTTACTGGAGGTGACTGTGGAACAGGGACTCATAGAGAGGTAAAATACAACGTTTACTAGTCGTATCCACTTTGGAAGAGTCTCTCATGTAAGATTCCTGGTTACTGGAGGTGACTGTGGAACAGGGACTCATAGAGAGGTATGGATACAACGTTTACTTTGTCGTATTCACTTTGGAAGAGTCTCTCATGAAAGATTCTTAGTTACTGGAGGAACAGGGACTCATAAAGAGGTATGGATACAACGTTTACTAGTCGTATTCACTTTGGAAAAGTCTCTCATGAAAGATTCCTAGTTACTGGAGGAACAGGGACTCATAAAGAGGTATGGATACAACGTTTACTAGTCGTATTCAGTTTGGAAGAGTCTCTCATGAAAGATTCCTAGTTACTGGAGGAACAGGGACTCATAAAGAGGTATGGATACAACGTTTACTAGTCGTATGTACTTTGGAAGAGTCTCTCATGTAAGATTCTTGGTTACTGGAGATGACTGTGGAACAGGGACTCATAGAGAGGTATGGATACAACGTTTACTTTGTCGTATTCACTTTGGAAGAGTCTCTCATGCAAGATTCCTGGTTACTGGAGGAACAGTAACTCATAGAGAGGTAGGATACAACGTTTACTAATCGTATACACTTTGGAAGAGTCTCTCATGTAAAGAATGAAACTGTATAATATATAAGTAATATTAATAAGATAAGACACTAACATGTGGTGCTCCAACTGACCACATCTATAACACTCTCCGCCTGTGGGAAGTCATCGAAAGGTGACTGTTCGAAGGAGGGGGGAGAAAATTACAAGTATGGAAAAGAGAAAAATTATTCTACTGGAATGAGGGGGAATAAAACGTCACCTCCTGAAATCACCTTTACCAGTCCCCCTTATGGTAGTAAAATATTAAACCAGTCCCCCTTATGGTAGTAAAATATTAAGTTTATTAGTAACAGCATGAAAACAACATAAAAACTACTACACTGAAACCCCTACTGAGTTACCCAAGGAAATAAGGAACTGTTACATGTGAAGTCTACTCAGACTATTGTTGCTAAAGGAAGTAAGACATCGAAATATTACACGTAAAGTCTACTTTCAGTTTGTCTACTGAAGCTTGTTAATGAAAGTTATGCCACAAGGTTTTGGTTCTAAACAACATTATTAAACAAAAGGTTTTTTTATCAGCCAGTTTATTTAATTTATATCTTTGTTATAAAATATCATAGCCTGAGTTCATTATTTTCAATATATATCTTTATTTCTAATCGCTTCTGCTTCGATGGCTACTGTTCTGTAATGAACAGGTCGCAGCCTTGGGTCGTAGCAATGGTCGAAAGGTCCATGGTTTGTAACATGCTTCGAGAATTCAAATGTGGGAATCTTATGTGACAATCAATCCCGTAAGGAACTGGACAAGGATCTTCCGACAATGTGTGTTCACAGCTGGCTACCTTCTATTGACCCTCCCCAGATGGTTTAGTATTAACCCTGTGGGCTTATAATACTAAAACTCGGGTTTCTATACATGATGTGGATAGAGCATTTATAACCCTTTATGTAGTTTTCTGACAAAAGACACATTAAAGGAAAGAAGCCTTGAGATAAGAAGTTAGGAATGGATCAGGTTTGCCTGAGCCTCGAGGATATCTGATCTGGTCGTTTAGCCAACTCACGTGTGAGGTGGATCTACCTTCACGATATGAAATAGCACCAGGTCGTTTAGCCAACTTACTTGTGAGGTGCATCTATCTTCACGATATGAAATAGCACCTGGTCGTTTTGCCAACTTACGTGTGAGGTGGATCTACCTTCACGATATGAAATAACACCTGGTCGTTTAGCCAACTTACGTGTGAGGTGGATCTACCTTTACGATATGAAATAACACCTGGTCGTTTTGCCAACTCACGTGTGAGGTGGATCTACCTTCACGATATGAAATAGCACCAGGTCGTTTAGCCAACTTACGTGTGAGGTGGATCTACCTTCACGATATGAAATAGCACCTGGTCGTTTAGCCAACTTACGTGTGAGGTGGATCTACCTTCACGATATGAAATAACACCTGGTCGTTTAGCCAACTTACGTGTGAGGTGGATCTATTTTCAAGATATGAAATAGTACCAGGTCGTTTAGCCAACTTACTTGTGAGGTGGATCTACCTTCACGATATGAAATAGTACCAGGTCGTTTAGCCAACTTACGTGTGAGATGGATCTACCTTCACGATATGAAATAGCACCTGGTCGTTTTGCCAACTCACGTGTGAGGTGGATCTACCTTCACGATATGAAATAGCACCAGGTCGTTTAGCCAACTTACTTGTGAGGTGCATCTACCTTCACGATATGAAATAACACCTGGTCGTTTAGCCAACTTACGTGTGAGGTGGATCTACCTTCACGATATGAAATAGCACCTGGTCGTTTTGCCAACTTACGTGTGAGGTGGATCTACCTTCACGATATGAAATAACACCTGGTCGTTTAGCCAACTTACGTGTGAGGTGGATCTACCTTTACGATATGAAATAACACCTGGTCGTTTTGCCAACTCACGTGTGAGGTGGATCTACCTTCACGATATGAAATAGTACCAGGTCGTTTAGCCAACTTACGTGTGAGGTGGATCTACCTTCACGATATGAAATAGCACCTGGTCGTTTAGCCAACTTACGTGTGAGGTGGATCTACCTTCACGATATGAAATAACACCTGGTCGTTTAGCCAACTTACGTGTGAGGTGGATCTACCTTCAAGATATGAAATAGTACCAGGTCGTTTAGCCAACTTACTTGTGAGGTGGATCTACCTTCACGATATGAAATAGTACCAGGTCGTTTAGCCAACTTACGTGTGAGATGGATCTACCTTCACGATATGAAATAGCACCTGGTCGTTTTGCCAACTTACGTGTGAGATGGATCTACCTTCACGATATGAAATAGCACCTGGTCGTTTTGCCAACTCACGTGTGAGGTGGATCTACCTTCACGATATGAAATAGCACCAGGTCGTTTAGCCAACTTACTTGTGAGGTGCATCTACCTTCACGATATGAAATAGTACCAGGTCGTTTAGCCAACTTACGTGTGAGGTGCATCTACCTTCACGATATGAAATAGCACCTGGTCGTTTAGCCAACTCACGTGTGAGGTGGATCTACCTTCACGATATGAAATAGCACTTCCTATATGTTATTTCAGAATGTGGTTTTGGCAGATAGTGTATTTGGAATTCCATTTATTGAATATTGGAAAGTTAGTGTAATAACAGATTTTATCTAAAATCAAACTGCTCGTAGCGGTACAATAATATTTCATTTATAGAACAAGTTCGTCTAAGGAATACATGGTTTTTAAATAAACGTGTTGTGCATATTGGACATTAACAACACGTGTGTCAACCTTATCCTAGAGTGTCACGCTAGTTCCTTCAGTGTGCTCCAGGAAACACCTGACGCCATCCCGATACTTTAGCCTCTGACTGATCTTACTGGACTCAGCCCTTAGGCTTAGTGAGAAGCGAAACTTAGAGCTTGAAGTCAAGAAATATTAGTCTGTTCTTTCCGGGCTGCATTTCATGAGGTTTTTCTCTAGCACGTTATCCGTCACGTGATACGTTACTTAAATGGCACGTCACCTACCATACGACGCAACGTAATCTACAACAATCGTTTCCGTTGATACAGAAGGACATAAAACTATGATGGACGGTCCGTTACTAGAAAACTAACATGTAAAACAGTGTGTTTAAACATAATGATGAGAAACCAAGCCGGACGGTTCATTACTACAAAACTAACAACTAGAACAGTGTGTTTAAACACATAATGATGAGAAACCATGCTGGACGGTTCATTACTACAAAACTGACAAGTAGAACAGTGTGTTTAAACATAATGATGAGAAACCATGCTGGACGGTTCATTACTACAAAACTGACAAGTAGAACAGTGTGTTTAAACACATAATGATGAGAAACCATGCTGGACGGTTCATTACTACAAAACTAACAACTAGAACAGTGTGTTTAAACACATAATGATGAGAAACCATGCTGGACGGTTCATTACTACAAAACTGACAAGTAGAACAGTGTGTTTAAACATAATGATGAGAAACCATGCTGGACGGTTCATTACTACAAAACTAACAAGTAGAACAGTGTGTTTAAACACATAATGATGAGAAACCATGCTGGACGGTTCATTACTACAAAACTAACAACTAGAACAGTGTGTTTAAACACATAATGATGAGAAACCATGCTGGACGGTTCATTACTACAAAACTAACAACTAGAACAGTGTGTTTAAACATAATGATGAGAAACCATGCTGGACGGTTTATTACTACAAAACTAACAACTAGAACAGTGTGTTTAAACATAATGATGAGAAACCATGCTGGACGGTTCATTACTACAAAACTAACAACTAGAACAGTGTGTTTAAACATAATGATGAGAAACCAAGCCGGACGGTTCATTACTACAAAACTAACAACTAGAACAGTGTGTTTAAACACATAATGATGAGAAACCATGCCGGACGGTTCATTACTACAAAACTAACAACTAGAACAGTGTGTTTAAACATAATGATGAGAAACCAAGCCGGACGGTTCATTACTACAAAACTAACAACTAGAACAGTGTGTTTAAACATAATGATGAGAAACCAAGCCGGACGGTTCATTACTACAAAACTAACAACTAGAACAGTGTGTTTAAACACATAATGATGAGAAACCAAGCCGGACGGTTCATTACTACAAAACTAACAACTAGAACAGTGTGTTTAAACATAATGATGAGAAACCAAGCCGGACGGTTCATTACTACAAAACTAACAACTAGAACAGTGTGTTTAAACATAATGATGAGAAACCATGCTGGACGGTTCATTACTACAAAACTAACAACTAGAACAGTGTGTTTAAACATAATGATGAGAAACCATGCTGGACGGTTCATTACTACAAAACTAACAACTAGAACAGTGTGTTTAAACATAATGATGAGAAACCAAGCCGGACGGTTCATTACTACAAAACTAACAACTAGAACAGTGTGTTTAAACACATAATGATGAGAAACCATGCCGGACGGTTCATTACTACAAAACTAACAACTAGAACAGTGTGTTTAAACATAATGATGAGAAACCAAGCCGGACGGTTCATTACTACAAAACTAACAACTAGAACAGTGTGTTTAAACATAATGATGAGAAACCAAGCCGGACGGTTCATTACTACAAAACTAACAACTAGAACAGTGTGTTTAAACACATAATGATGAGAAACCAAGCCGGACGGTTCATTACTACAAAACTAACAACTAGAACAGTGTGTTTAAACATAATGATGAGAAACCAAGCCGGACGGTTCATTACTACAAAACTAACAACTAGAACAGTGTGTTTAAACATAATGATGAGAAACCATGCTGGACGGTTCATTACTACAAAACTAACAAGTAGAACAGTGTGTTTCAAAGATGTGATGATGAAAATTTCTCGTTTCAAACTTTTAACACAGCCGACAGATGACGCTAATAGTCCATTTCTCTTCCAAACTCTTTACCTTTGTCAGCAGGAACATAAACCTTATTGTATAGACTGGTAACTCAGCCTCGTGGTTAGGGCACTCAACACTCAGTCTATGGGTCGCAGGTTCGAATCCTATCACCAAACGTGCTCTTACGTTCAGCAGTGAGAGACGTTTAACGTGACGATTAATCCCACTATTTATTGGTAAAAAGTAGCCGAAAAGTTGACGGTGGACGGTTATGACTAGCTGTCTTCCCTGTAGGCAATATCTTGAAAAATGAGGACAGTTAACACAGATAGCAAACTACGACAAACAAATAACTCCAGATAAAATATAAGTAGTCAATCTGTTTACACCTATCTGTGTTACATGAACTCAATATAGAAACTTTAAAATAGGCAGTTTGTTTTTATTTAAATCTATTACATCCCACGTGCGAAGGATTTTACCAGCAAAGATAGCCTTGTTAGAAAGGGAAAATCTGAATAAATTGGCAGGTGAACGAAAGATACAGCAAAATTACTATCAGTATTTAGCAATAAATACATCAAATTGATTCAATTAAAATGATTCAATACCAACTTGGAGGAAATACAGTTCAAAAAAGTACAAATAATTTATCAATAAAACCTCGTTTAACCTTGTACAAACCTATAAGTTTCCTTTCACGAGACAGTATAACATGTTTATAACCTTATACAAACCTACCAGTTTCCTTTCACGAGACAGTATAACATGTTTATAACCTTATACAAACCTACCAGTTTCCTTTCACGTAACAGTGCAACATGTTTTTAACCTTATACAAACCTACCAGTTTCCTTTTACGAGACAGTATAATATGTTTTTAATCTTATACAAACCTAACAGTTTCCTTTCACGAGACAGCATAACATGTTTATAACCTTATACAAACCTACCAGTTTCCTTTCACGTAACAGTGCAACATGTTTTTAACCTTATACAAACCTACCAGTTTCCTTTTACGAGACAGTATAATATGTTTTTAATCTTATACAAACCTAACAGTTTCCTTTCACGAGACAGCATAACATGTTTATAACCTTATACAAACCTACCAGTTTCCTTTCACGTAACAGTGCAACATGTTTTTAACCTTATACAAACCTACCAGTTTCCTTTTACGAGACAGCATAACATGTTTTTAACCTTATACAAACCTACCAGTTTCCTTTTACGAGACAGTATAATATGTTTTTAATCTTATACAAACCTAACAGTTTCCTTTCACGAGACAGCATAACATGTTTATAACCTTATACAAACCTACCAGTTTCCTTTCACGTAACAGTGCAATATGTTTTTAACCTTATACAAACCTACCAGTTTCCTTTCACGAGACAGTATAACATGTTTATAACCTTATACAAACCTACCAGTTTCCTTTCACGTAACAGTGCAACATGTTTTTAACCTTATACAAACCTACCAGTTTCCTTTCACGAGACAACATAACATGTTTATAACCTTATACAAACCTACCAGTTTCCTTTCACGTAACAGTGCAACATGTTTTTAACCTTATACAAACCTACCAGTTTCCTTTCACGAGACAGTATAATATGTTTTTAATCTTATACAAACCTACCAGTTATCTTTCACGAGACAGTATAACATGTTTATAACCTTATACAAACCTACCAGTTTCCTTTCACGAGACAGTATAACATGTTTATAACCTTATACAAACCTACCAGTTTCCTTTCACGAGACAGTATAATATGTTTTTAATCTTATACAAACCTACCAGTTTCCTTTCACGAGACAGTATAATATGTTTTTAATCTTATACAAACCTACCAGTTTCCTTTCACGAGACAGTACAACATGTTTTTAACCTTATACAAACCTACCAGTTTCCTTTCACGAGACAGCATAATATGTTTTTAACCTTATACAAACCTACCAGTTTCCTTTCACGAGACAGTATAATATGTTTTTAATCTTATACAAACCTACCAGTTTCCTTTCACGAGACAGTATAACATGTTTATAACCTTATACAAACCTACCAGTTTCCTTTCACGAGACAGTATAACATGTTTATAACCTTATACAAACCTACCAGTTTCCTTTCACGAGACAGTATAATATGTTTTTAATCTTATACAAACCTACCAGTTTCTTTTCACGAGACAGTATAATATGTTTTTAATCTTATACAAACCTACCAGTTTCCTTTCACGAGACAGTACAACATGTTTTTAACCTTATACAAACCTACCAGTTTCCTTTCACGTGACAGTATAACATGTTTTTAACCTTATACAAATCTATCAGTTTCCTTTCACGTAACAGTGCAACATGTTTTCAGCCAGGTACAAACTTGTCAGTTTCACTTCACGTGACAGTACAAAGTGTCTTCAGCCAGGTACAAACTTATCAGTTTCACTTCACGTGACAGTAAAATGTGTCTTCAGCTAGGTACAAACTTATCAGTTTCACTTCACGTGACAGTACAAAGTGTCTTCAGCCAGGTACAAACTTATCAGTTTCACTTCACGTGACAGTAAAAAGTGTCTTCAGCCAGGTACAAACTTATCAGTTTCACTTCACGTGACAGTACAAAGTGTCTTCAGCCAGGTACAAACTTATCAGTTTTACTTCACGTGACAGTATAAAGTGTCTTCAGCCAGGTACAAACTTATCAGTTTCACTTCACGTGACAGTACAAAGTGTCTTCAGCCAGGTAAAAACTTATCAGTTTTACTTCACGTGACAGTACAAAGTGTTTTCAGCCACATAAAAACTTATCAGTTTCACTTCACGTGACAGTTCAAAGTGTCTTCAGCCAGGTAAAAACTTATCAGTTTCACTTCATGTTACATTATCTTCAAATGACAATTCAAATAGTTGCAAGACACTCTTAAGACAGAAGTTGATATTTGTCACAGAAATCATCTACTACTACAACTAGTGACTACTACAACTAATGATAACTACAACTAGTGACTACTACAACTAATGATAACTACAACCAGTGACTACTACAACTAATGATAACTACAACTAGTGATTACTACAACTAATGATAACTACAACTAGTGACTACTACAACTAAGGATAACTACAACTAGTGACTACTACAACTAATGATAACTACAACGAGTGACGACTACAACTAATGATAACTACAACCAGTGACTACTACAACTAATGATAACTACAACTAGTGACTATTACAACTAGTGACTACTACAACTAATGATAACTACAACTAGTGACTACTACAACTAATGATAACTACAACTAGTGACTACTACAACTAATGATAACTACAACTAGTGACTACTACAACTAATGATAACTACAACCAGTGACTACTACAACTAATGATAACTACAACTAGTGATTACTACAACTAATGATAACTACAACTAGTGATTACTACAACTAATGATAACTACAACTAGTGACTACTACAACTAATGATAATTACAACTAGGGACTATTACAACTAATGATAACTACAACTAGCGACTACTACAACTAATGATAACTACAGCCAGTGACTACTACAACTAATGATAACTACAACTAGTGATTACTACAACTAATGATAACTACAACTAGTGACTACTACAACTTAGGATAACTACAACTAGTGATTACTACAACTAATGATAACTACAACGAGTGACGACTACAACTAATGATAACTACAACCAGTGACAACTACAACTAATGATAACTACAACCAGTGACTATTACAACTAATGATAACTACAACTAGTGATTACTACAACTAATGATAAGTACAACTAGTGACTATTACAACTAATGATAACTACAACTAGTGACTACTACAACTAATGATAACTACAACTAGTGACTACTACAACTAATGATAACTACAACTAGTGAATACTACAACTAATGATAACTACAACCAGTGACTACTACAACTAATGATAACTACAACTAGTGACTATTACAACTAATGATAACTACAACTAGTGACTACTACAACTAATGATAACTACAACTAGTGAATACTAAGGAATCACCTCAAGTATCTGCGAAATAAAAATACAAATATTTAAAGGTATTCAAGAAGTAAGTTTAATTATACTTTACCTTGGAGTATGAAGAAATCAGGATATCTATATGTTGTAAGAACCACAATATCAAATAAGGAAGATCCAAGGTTAGATAAAACCACGAAGAAATGAATTAATGTCCCCCCCAAAGCAGTGAATAGGAGGGCAGTGATAGACAAGAGTGAATTTCTCGTAGTGATGAGACGAGAATTACTCTATTCACTGTGAGGTAAGTTGTGTAAGGAACAACAACAAAGTGGGTTTTGGTTGAAGTCTGATGGAATAGTACACTTGTGGATGAAATAGACCACTTGTGGATGGAAGATCCCACTTGTACCTGTCGAGTTTAAAATACTACTTTTGAAAATAGATTTCCTAAACTTCTTGAAAAACCGACAAAATAATAACACTTGTGTATAGAATGTCGCGTTTCAATATTCTGAGTATTTATCAAGTTGTCCGAGAACTTGAAGATGGCAGTAAAGCAGAATGTAAGAGACTTTTGCTGCACAAACGTCTCATATGTTTGTTATTGTTTATCTAGTCTAATGCTGTGAAGAACATTACCTGTACTAAAGTAACGATAAGTTTGAAAGTGGAATTACTTAAAGATGCTTCAGAAGAAATGTCAGTACAGTTATGCAGATTATCACCAGAATGATTTCTTGTGTTATTTTAGTTAATATTGCGTCTATGTTACTGAACATAAAAGGAGGTCTTATCAATGAATAATAAAATCTTTAGAGCTCAGTGACTTAGAGTTAACGTTGCTCTAAGATAACGGTGAGAATTCCGATACAGATGAAATACTCAACAATGTATAACAATGAGAATTCCGATACAGATGAAATACTCAACAATGTATAACAATGAGAATTCCGATACAGATGAAATACTCAACAATGTATAACAATGAGAATTCCGATACATATGAAATACTCAACAATGTATAACAATGAGAATTCCGATACAGATGAAATACTCAACAATGTATAACAATGAGAATTCCGATACATATGAAATACTCAACAATGTATAACAATGAGAATTCCGATACAGATGAAATACTCAACAATGTATCAATAAAAATAGTATTTGATTAAATTCAGGTCACTGAATAAATTCTTTATTCCACACGTAAACTTCCTCAAGTTGGTAGTTTGCGTGTTCGACAGCACGACCCGAAATCCAAATACGTTTATATATAACGTTCATAAGAACCCAATGACTATGCTGCCCACACAGCTTGTTTGAAGAATATAATAACAATATAGCGGACAAATAATGTGAATCGGATATATGTATCATAAAGCGAATGAAATTAATATATAGTATAAAATACGATTCCTAAGATTAGTGACTGAGAAAACAACATTCACTAATGGGAATTTAATCATAGCAAAAGATTAAACATATAATAATGATGTGAAACACAGAATATTTGTATATAATTATTCAAACTACCACCATAGGGTTCTAACAATGAGAAAAGAGAAATAGTTCTCAGTCATGAAAGTAAACACCCAGGGAGAGGTAATATTTCTATATTTGTATATAATTATTCAAACTACCACCATAGGGTTCTAACAATGAGAAAAGAGAAATAGTTCTCAGTCATGAAAGTAAACACCCAGGGAGAGGTAATATTTCTATATTTGTATATAATTATTCAAACTACCACCATAGGGTTCTAACAATGAGAAAAGAGAAATAGTTATCAGTCATGAAAGTAAACACCCAGGGAGAGGTAATATTTCTATATTTGTATATAATTATTCAAACTACCACCATAGGGTTCTAACAATGAGAAAAGAGAAATAGTTCTCAGTCATAAAAGTAAACACCCAGGGAGAGGTAATATTTCTATATTTGTATATAATTATTCAAACTACCACCATAGGGTTCTAACAATGAGAAAAGAGAAATAGTTCTCAGTCATGAAAGTAAACACTCAGGGAGAGGTAATATTTCTATATTTGTATATAATTATTCAAACTACCACCATAGGGTTCTAACAATGAGAAAAGAGATATAGTTATCAGTCATGAAAGTAAACACCCAGAGAGAGGTAATATTTCTATATTTGTATATAATTATTCAAACTACCACCATAGGGTTCTAACAATGAGAAAAGAGAAATAGTTCTCAGTCATGAAAGTAAACACTCAGGGAGAGGTAATATTTCTATATTTGTATATAATTATTCAAACTACCACCATAGGGTTCTAACAATGAGAAAAGAGATATAGTTATCAGTCATGAAAGTAAACACCCAGGGAGAGGTAATATTTCTATATTTGTATATAATTATTCAAACTACCTCCATAGGGTTCTAACAATGAGAAAAGAGAAATAGTTCTCAGTCATGAAAGTAAACACCCAGGGAGAGGTAATATTTCTATATTTGTATATAACTATTCAAACTACCACCATAAGGTTCTAACAATGAGAAAAGAGAAATAGTTCTCAGTCATGAAAGTAAACACCCATTGAGAGGTAATATTTCTATATTTGTATATAATTATTCAAACTACCACCATAGGGTTCTAACAATGAGAAAAGAGAAATAGTTCTCAGTCATGAAAGTAAACACCCAGGGAGAGGTAATATTTCTATATTTGCAGCTGGTTGTTGTTTGTAGTTAAACAAAAACCTACACAATAAATTATTTGTGTCTGCTCACCAGGGTATAGAATCCAGATTTATAGCATTTTATGGTCGCAGACTAACTTTCGTGTCACTGTGTGTGATGACGTGAGCTAGTTTGTTATAATTACACGAAACTCAAATACTTACATTATTTAGTTAGAAATTAAGTAAGTGTTTTAGTCTTAAACTCCCACATCTTTTCTTAACGTTCAAGAATATTAGTAATTATTGCCAATTATTTAGTAAGTGAAAAATAATAATAAGGATTTTTACATGAAATACTCTTATATAAAATAATAACATAGTATAAAAATATAGCTAGAACACACATTTTAATGTACTATAAAAATTGATACAGTAACTCATAACAGTCGTAAAGCGAAATTGTGACACCTTGGACAACCGATTACTAACAACTTGAGGAAGGAAAAATAGCTGATAAGTAATACTTAAGAAAACAAACGTGGCGAAAGTCAGTCTATAAATGATTTTATTTAGCACCATACTTTGAGAAAGGCCCAGTCTTTGATGCTTAAATTCCACAAATCACAGCAAATCCCTCAAGTAATGTCCACAACACCCAGAGGCCCCTGTACATGTTTCTTACTTCTATAATTCATTTTCAATGCAAAGAAACATTTGTTTGTTGTGTTACGCAGCTAAACCACTGGATACGACATAAGTCAAGCACTAATGAGAGAAACATTCTCTTGAGATATTACCATAACATGTCGCTGAGAAAGCTACAGTTTCTATTAGAAGATTAGAAAAGACCGTCTTAGGCTTTATTGTTTTCGTACTTTGTGTAAACAATGGACAAGAAGTAAAAACAAAGTCTATAAACAATTTTCCAAAAATTACTGATAAAGATGTCTATTTAATGCCTCAACGTAGTGTGTAACAGATAATTCAAATAAAAAAATACATCGCTGCGCATGCGCAGAAACTTATGCTCCATTGTAGAAAGGTTTAATATTTTTAAAATTATTTCTGTCTAAGTACTTAGAAAGTTCGCACAGTGTGATTATAACATGAATTAACTCTTAAATAATTCAAATAACCACAACATCATGTGAAATAAAACACATTAATGTGAAATAAAACACATTAATGAAAACATCAACCAGTGTCATATTTATGTAAATTGTAAATTATCTATTTTCTTGCTCTATTTGTCAATGAATTATATTTTTAAATACTAGATGTATAAACTGAATATGTTATCTCTGAATAAAACTTGTCTATGCTAATGCTGATTTATAAAGCTGGTGTTTTAATAGATTTATTTTTTTAAACATGCGTAAGTTTAGTGTTTTCTATGGTTCAATGAAGGCTTGTTACCATTCTGCGTACACGAACATTTTTGTACTTTAATATTACAATACTGGAAGCATAAGATTATTTACCAGAATATCTGTCTCATCACATTTCTCGGTAAATTCCAAACCAGCCAGTTTCCAGGTGCCCCTCGTATTGACGACCACAGACTGGGGACACACGTTCCTATGGATCAGTTTGCACGAGTAATGCAAAAAGGCCAAACCTTCAGTGAGCTGTAGGAAAGAAAACCATAATCGATGAAGCTCACAGACAAAAGTGAAATTAAACTTGACAATTTTTAGTGAAAACAGCTATATTTTACAGGACAAAATGAGGTGGCGTTAAGAGAAAAGAAGACACGAAAACAATGTGCGTATGAAGATCAGTGAAAATACAGAGAAGAGTAAAGATAATATACATTGATAAACTGGTGATTGATAAACTGGTTTAAATATGTGTTTGGAACATTGTTTACTTTTAACCGTCGAAATTTTAGACAATTTTGCTTTTACAAAACACAAAACAAAGCTGTTTAAAACAATAATAGTAAGAAATATGAATAAATAATGAATAAAACATAGATATTTTAAATATATTAAGAAATTGTATTAAACGACCTAAAAACACAACGTTAAACGGTGCAACTTTTTAAATATTTTTGTCAGATGGCACAGGGTTCGTTGAAGAACTCTGTCCTGGAGAACTCCCAGTGATAATGGGGTGCTTAGTGCCGTTTTCATAAATTATTGTGGGCATTTAACAGTTGCTTCGTTAATGTTTATCAAACGTTTAGCTTGTTAATACATAGATAAAGTAAGCAAATCTGAACATTTAACAAGCCATGATATATACTTAGTCGTACCATACGTTGATTGGTTTATTCAAACAGTTCTAATGAGGTGTTATAATAACAGGAGAACAAGTGAAAACTTAGTCCTTTCTACGCATCTTTACATTACGAACAAAGAAAAGATTTGTTATTTCTTCAATACATTTTTGTTCCTTTTTTGATAATGATTGAAAGTTAGCCTAAAAACTATGATCAAAGTGCTAAGATAAGAAGGAACACATGAAGTAATTTACTTTCAGGCACAATGTACTATTGTATAATAAAAAAAAAACCAACATCACGCACAATGTACTATTGTGTAAGAACAAACAAAACCAACATCAGGTACAATGTACTATTGTATAAGAACAAAAAAAAACAACATCAGGCACAATGTACTATTGTATAATAACAAACAAAACCAACATCAGGCACAATGTACTATTGTATAATAACAAAAAAAACCAACATCAGGCACAATGTACTATTGTATAATAACAAACAAAACCAACATCAGACACAATGTACTATTGTGTAAGAACAAACAAAACCAACATCAGGTACAATGTACTATTGTATAAGAACAAAAAAAACCAACTTCACGCACAATGTACTATTGTATAATAACAAACAAAACCAACATCAGGCACAATGTACTATTGTATAAGAACAAACAAAACCAACATCACGCACAATGTGCTATTGTATAATAACAAACAAAACCAACATCAGACACAATGTACTATTGTATAATAACAAACAAAACCAACATCAGACACAATGTACTATTGTGTAAGAACAAACAAAACCAACATCAGGTACAATGTACTATTGTATAATAACAAAAAAACCAACTTCACGCACAATGTACTATTGTATAAGAACAAACAAAACCAACATCACGCACAATGTGCTATTGTATAATAACAAACAAAACCAACAGGTTCTGTGAAACTGTTATTTAGCTACTCAATACAGTGTTGAATTAGCCTGCAGTAAATTCTAAACAGTAAACAAATAAGTTTAGATTCACAAACAACTCTTGGGCTACGCTTTTACAAACAAATAGTGGGGTTGACAATAACATATAATGCTCGAACTGCTGAAAGGGCGAGTATGTTTGGGATTCGAACCCGCGACTCTCAGTATATAAATAGTGAATAAGTAAGTATATAAATATTGAATAGGTAAGTATATAAATATTGAATAAGTAAGTATATAAATAGTGAATAAGCATATATATAAATAATGAATAGGTAAATATATAAATAGTAAATAAATAAGCATATAAATATTGAATAGGTCTTTTTTTTCGTCTTTTTGTTATATTTAAGTGTTTCCAGTTTTGTTTTGAGGGATTAAAGCTACTTAAACATGCCTCTAACCTGAATGATTTAGCAACTGTCTCTGAAAAGATGGTATTGTAGCTAGTGAAGTTAGTTCGGGTTGACTTTAAATCAGTTAAAGTAGGGTATTTCATTTTTACAAATGAAGTAAGTTCGGGTTGACTTTAAAGCAGTTAATGTAGGGTATTTCATTTTTACAAATGAAGTTAGTTGGGTTGACTTTAAAGCAGTTAATGTAGGGTATTTCATTTTTACAAATGAAGTTAGTTCGGGTTGACTTCAAAGCAGTTAAAGTAGGGTATTGCATTTTTACAAATGAAGTTAGTTCGGGTTGACTTTAAAGCAGTTAAAATAGGGTATTTCATTTTTACAAATGAAGCCAATTCGAGTTGATTTTAAAGCAGTTAATGTAGGGTATTTCATTTTTACAAATGAAGTTAGTTCGGGTTGATTTTAAAGCAGTTAATGTAGGGTATTTCATTTTTACATTACTGTTACTGTTTCTAAACTCTATTAATATTTTTAGGGTCATGACCTTTATTCTCTGTTATAACTTACAAGCACGTTTTTGTTGCTTATGTCTTTGATATTAGAACATGTTGTCAGTTATATATTATTTTGTTTATAACCTAAAAGACGTTGATTGTCGTTCAACGTTACGTTTAGAAGTCAAGATTACTTTAGAACATCTAGAATGTTCTAAGTAAGTAAAATAAAAGTTTCTTTCTATAGATGTGAAGTAAGGTTACATTCGAACATAGGTCTTATAACAGCGTTTAGTTAAATTTCAGCTGAAGTTAAACATAAAGTGACTTGTTTTAAAGTGAATTGATGTTTATATTGTACAAGCTGAATGATTGGAAATAATGATTAAATATTTTTCTTGATGTTATATTTAATTAATTAAATGTTTTATGTTTCTTAAAAATTAATTATAAACTAGTAACGATAATGGCTATTCTATATCTAGTATTTCACAAAAACATTTGTATGTATATTTGGCCATGTATTTTAAATATTTATTAACTGATTTATTTTGAATTTCGCGGAAAGCTACATGAGTGTTTCCTTCGCCAATTGTCCCTAATTTAGCAGCAAAAACTAGAGGGAATGTTATCGTCACCCACCGACAACTCTTGGGCTACGCTTTTACAAACAAATAGTGGGGTTGACAATAACATATAATGCTCGAACTGCTGAAAGGGCGAGTATGTTTGGGATTCGAACCCGCGACTCTCAGATTGTGAGTTGAGTGCCTCAAACCCCATTCTTTAATTATCATTTGACTTCTGTATATGTTTTAATTACATTAAAATGTTCCTTTTGTTAAATCCTCGTAGACTAAAACTTGTCAAATTACCATTTGACTTCTGTATATGTTTTAATTACATTAAAATGTTCCTCTTGTTATATCCTTATAGACTAAAAGTTGTCAAATTACCATTTGACTTCTGTATATGTTTTAATTACATTAAAATGTTCATCTTGTTAAATCCTTATAGACTAAAAAACTGATTCTTATAGACATATCCCCACGAGGTCAAATCTATGACCTCGCAAGTGTGTTGTTAAAGGCAATAAATGTTACTGCGAATTTCGAGGACTTCTATGCGGATGTCCTCCAGGTTTTGGCTTTTCTTTGTTAGCCTGCTAGGGCGATTTAAACTGGATATATTCAAAACTGAAATGTGCTGCGGGTAAAACATTCGGGTTATTATAGAGTTGTAGCTGAATATTTTGATTGTATAAAATATGGCGTCAGTGTGTCGCCTCAACACCCAAACAAGAGTATTGGGGAATTTCAGCCAATGATTATGATTTTTATGTAGCAGCGGCTACAGGACGAGTGGAGCGAGCATGTATAGAATCGATTTTATTACACTCTGCGATCTTTAATAATTCTATCTACCACAAATCTAATTATATACCTAAAGTGCCGCATCTTCCGTTTTATATATATATACGTTTGGATGAAAGAATTTTAAAATGACAAACCTGTCGCGGCAGAAAGCGCCCTCTTTTCATGCAAGTTGTATATATATTGATATTACAACGGCTAAGATATCGACTTGACAGACGAACTGGTTTTCGTTTTGTATAGTTGATAGAAGAGCTAGAGTGGTTGAAAAGTTAGGCTTACGAACTACGACAGTGTTCTAGCTTCTAACACTTGAAAAAATAAATAAATGTGGTTATTTTTTATTAAAATGGAATAAATATTGAATTTAGTTTCACCTGATAACTTGAAGAAAAAAAGAAACGAATAGAAAGAACCACATTAGAGAAACATTAATAACACACCGTGTGAACTATGTCACTACAAGGGTGGTAAGAATCATGTTGTCATTGTATGTCCCAACAAAACATTTCTCAACTAATAAGTTAGCTAAACAGGGTCTAGCAGAATTTAAACAACCAATAAACTTTAAGCATCAAATAAACTAGCTGCAGAATGTGTACCAGAATTCAGCAAATGAACAAATTAGCTAAATAGAGGATAGAATAACTTTTAAAAAATGCGAAAAGTGTTTTGCAGAATTCAAACAACCAATCAGAGTGCTAAACAGTAATTTAAATAACCAATCAGAGTGCTAATCAGTATAGCAAAATTCAAACAACCAATCAGAGTGCTAAACAGTAATTTAAATAACCAATCAGAGTGCTAAATAGTATAGCAAAATTTAAATAACCAATGAACTTATTCAATATCATGTAGCAGAGATTAAACAACCAGTATACTTGCTAAAAAGTAAGTTGGATAATGAAAAAACCAAAAAACAGGATAAATAGAGAGTTACAATATTTATAAACAACGTTAGTCGTACTTGTGTATTCTATTATTATTGTAAGTAGTTTACAATAAACTAAACTAGAATTTTAGTCACTAGTCCTGATGATGGTACTAAAACTAGTCGGCTCAAACAATTAATGAAATGCTTATTGTGTCGAAGAACGCCGTTTCATGTGTTTACTGTTAACATACGATAGTACTATGCGACTGAAAAGATATTATTACAAAGTAAGGAAAGTCAGAAGGCAAATATTATAACATTTTTACATATCTATTGTGAATGTTACACAGCTGTTTATTTTTAACCCTGTGGCTGTGAATTTGACGGAGTGACGTCAGTTTGAATTAAACCAAGTTCTAATGTCAATAATAACAACTTAAATTAAAGATTCTCTAAATTATTACTAAAGAAAAATGGCAAATATCGAGACAACAAACTATTCTATGTATTTACATCTTACCAATATTAAATATGTACAATGATGAAGTTATTTCAGGCAAGAATAACATGAAGAAATTACAACACAAGTTATTAGTGCTGTAACTCACTTTACAACATAAGTTATTAGTGCTGTAACTCACTTTACAACACAAGTTATTAGTGCTGTAACTCACTTTACAACATAAGTTATTAGTGCTGTAACTCACTTTACAACATAAGTTATTAGTGCTGTAACTCACTTTACAACACAAGTTATTAGTGCTGTAACTCACTTTACAACATAAGATAAGTTATTAGAAGACGACAAAGATATTATACTAAAAAGACGACAAAGATATTATACTAAAAAGACGACAAAGATATTATACTAAAATGACTACAAAGATATTATACTAAAAAGACGACAAAGGTATTGTACTTACATGTATTTTAAATCTGTCACAAGAACAAAGAAGAACTGTGAAATATTTAAGAGAAAACAAGATATAGTTGTAGATAAAACGTTGTAATAATGGTACTTAGGAATTATTAACACAAGAGACCTAAAACGAATGGAAAAAAAAAAGACACATTATAAACCAAACTGCCATACAAAGAAAAGGTTGAACTTCTGGTAGCGGACACAAGTTTAATGTACTATGTATAACCATTATAATTGTGTTACATATTATTCAGTTCGATGGTTAATTTAAATATTTTAAACAGTGTAAACATACGATTTGAAACTGTTTGTTTTTGAAGATATTAAAATTATACTTTATGTGTATGTGACGCTCCAGTAGATAAATCGTTGGATATTTTATACAACAACTATTTCACATTGAAACCTTTAACGTATGTTAGTTTCGCTTGTGTTTACGTTTAAAGTTGTGTATATATACACTACATGGCCAGAAGTATGTGGACACCCCTTCTAATTAGTGGGTTCAGCTATTTCAGGCGCATAAACTCTAGCATACAGCCATTTAATCTCCATAGACAAATATTGACAGCAGAATGGGTCGTACTGAAGAACTCAGTGACTTTCAACGTGGCACTGTCATAGGATGTCACCTATACAACAAGTCAGTTCATCAAATTTCTGTCCTGCTAGAGCTGCTCCGGTCAACTGTAAGTGCTGCTATTGTGAAGTGTAAACGTCTAGGAACAACAACAACTCAGTCACGAGGCGGTAGGCTACACAAGCTCACAAAACGGGACCGCCGAGTTCTGAAGCGCGTATCTCGTAAAAATCGTCTGTCCTCAGTTGCAGCACTCACTACCGAGTTTCAAACTGCAGCAACGTTAGCACAAGAACTGTTCGTCGGGAGCTTCATGAAATGGGTTTCCATGGCCGAACAACCGCACACAAGCCTAAGATCACCATGCGCTATGCCAAGCATCGCTGGAGTGATGTAAAGCACACTGCCATTGGACTTTGGAGCCGTGGAAATGCGTTTTCTGGAGCGATGGATCTCGCTCCACTATCTGGCAGTCTGATGGACGAATGTGTGTTTGGTGTATGACAAAAGAACGCTACCTGCCTGAATGCATAGTGTCAACTGTAAAGTTTTGTAGAGGAGGAATAATGGTGTGGGGCTGTTTTTCATGGTTTGGGCTAGACTCTTTAGTTACAGTGAAGAAAAATCTTAATGCTACAGCATTGAACGACATTCTAGAAATTGTGTGCTTCCAACTTTGTGGCAACAGTTTGGGGAATGCCCTTTTTTGTTTCAGCATGACAATGCCCCTGTGCACAAAGCGAGATCCATAAAGATATGGTTATTCGAGATTGGTGTGGAAGAACTTGACTAACCTGCCCAGAGCCCTGACCACAACTCCATTGAACACCTTTGGGATGAATTGGAACGTCAACTGCAAACCAGGCCTTCTCGCCTTGCTTCAGCGACCAAACTTCACTAATACTCTTGTGGTTCAATAGGAACGAATCCCGCAGTCATGTTCCAAAATCTAGTGAAAAGTCTTCCAGAAAGAGTGGAGGCTGTTATAGCAACAAAGGGGGACCAACTCCTTATTGAATGTCATTGGTTTGGAATGAGATGTTTAACAAGCACATATGGGTGTGATGGTCGGGTGTCTACATGTACTGTACAATTAATGATATATTTCAACAAGTTAAATGTCTGGCAATGGGATCTTCTTTATCTCATTCTTGGAGTGATGTATTCAAAGATGTTCTTTAAAGGTTCCAAGAATATTCAATAGAACCTGCAGGATATTGAAAATATACAGACAACGAAACTGTAAAAATCTTAACTACACGAACCATTATGGTGAAGGAATTATTTTTAATATGATGTCCAGTAAACATGATGTTCTCGTTAAATACATTAAAATTCACTGTATTCGCTAAGCCTCTTACCGTCAGTATAACGTTATATTGTGAATCTAACTATTCCTTAAGTCAATAATTAAGCAAGTTGTATATACTTGGCAGGCTACTGATATCTGATATCGTGAATATAAATAGAGAAAGGTGTATTTCACAGCAGGAGCAGTTAGTAGAGGTTGTAACATTATAAATATCAATAGAACATTTTATAAATATATAAATGGACTTCATTTCAAGTATTTCGTATTAGGTTTATTAGTGTACAATCTTTCCTGTCATTTCGAATAAAACTGTTAAAGTATTCGAATTAAAGTGTCATAAGAAAGCGTTCAAAATAAATCTGTTGACCATCTACCAGGACTCTAAGATAAAAATTCAAGGCAAAGATGGTATTTATCAAATTAGTTGTAGTTTTCGTTAAATGTACAAGAAAGAAATTACAAATAAGAGTTCAATAAAAACGGCATAACATAAAACATAACATATTGGTAATTGTGATTGGAAAATTGTGAAACAAACATAGAAAGGAGCCTAAAAAGGTAGATATATAATGAAAACAGTTTTCTAGCTATGATTGTTTGTTTTCTTAATTTTCGCCCAAAGTTACACGAGAGATATCTGGTCTAGCCGTCCCTAATATAGCAGTGTAAAACTGGACGGAAGGCAGTTAAATATTAGCACCCACTGCCAACTCTTGGGATACTCTTTTACCAACAAATAGTGGGATTGACCGTCACATAACGTCTCTGCGGTTGAAAGTGCGAGATGTTTGGTGCGACTGGGATTCGAACTCACGACCTTCAGATTACGAGTCGAACGCCTTAACCCACCTGGCCATGCCGGGCCGTTAAAAGTTTTCTTTACAAACAACAACATTAACAAAGAAAGTTGTTTAATGAGGTAGCCGTTTAATGAAAGTCTCCTGTACAAACAACAACATTAACAAAGAAAGTTGTTTAATGAGGTAGCCGTTTAATAAAAGTCTCCTGTACAAACAACAACATTAACAAAGAAATTTGTTTAATGAGGTAGCCGTTTAATAAAAGTCTCATGTACAAACAACAACATTAACATAGAAAGTTGTTTAATGAGGTAGCCGTTCAATGAAAGTCTCCTGTACAAACAACAACATTAACAAAGAAAGTTGTTTAATGAGGTAGCCGTTTAATGAAAGTATCCTGTACAAACAACAACATTAACAAAGAAAGTTGTTTAATGAGGTAGCCGTTTAATGAAAGTCTCCTGTACAAACAACAACATTAACAAAGAAAGTTGTTTAATGAGGTAGCCGTTTAATGAAAGTCTCCTGTACAAACAACAACATTAACAAAGAAAGTTGTTTAATGAGGTAGCCGTTTAATGAAAGTCTCCTGTACAAACAACAACATTAACAAAGTTGTTTAATGAGGTAGCCGTTTAATGAAAGTCTCCTTTACAAACAACAACATTAAAAAAGAAAGTTGTTTAATGAGGTAGCCGTTTAATAAAAGTCTCCTTTACAAACAACAACATTAACAAAGAAAGTTGTTTAATGAGGTAGCCGTTTAATAAAAGTCTCCTTTATAAACAACAACATTAACAAAGAAAGTTGTTTAATGAGGTAGCCGTTTAATGAAAGTCTCCTGTACAAACAACAACATTAACAAAGAAAGTTGTTTAATGAGGTAGCCGTTTAATGAAAGTCTCCTGTACAAACAACAACATTAACAAAGAAAGTTGTTTAATGAGGTAGCCGTTTAATAAAAGTCTCCTGTACAAACAACAACATTAACAAAGAAATTTGTTTAATGAGGTAGCCGTTTAATAAAAGTCTCATGTACAAACAACAACATTAACAAAGAAAGTTGTTTAATGAGGTAGCCGTTCAATGAAAGTCTCCTGTACAAACAACAACATTAACAAAGAAAGTTGTTTAATGAGGTAGCCGTTTAATGAAAGTATCCTGTACAAACAACAACATTAACAAAGAAAGTTGTTTAATGAGGTAGCCGTTTAATGAAAGTCTCCTGTACAAACAACAACATTAACAAAGAAAGTTGTTTAATGAGGTAGCCGTTTAATGAAAGTCTCCTGTACAAACAACAACATTAACAAAGTTGTTTAATGAGGTAGCCGTTTAATGAAAGTCTCCTTTACAAACAACAACATTAAAAAAGAAAGTTGTTTAATGAGGTAGCCGTTTAATAAAAGTCTCCTTTACAAACAACAACATTAACAAAGAAAGTTGTTTAATGAGGTAGCCGTTTAATAAAAGTCTCCTTTATAAACAACAACATTAACAAAGAAAGTTGTTTAATGAGGTAGCCGTTTAATGAAAGTCTCCTGTACAAACAACAACATTAACAAAGAAAGTTGTTTAATGAGGTAGCCGTTTAATGAAAGTCTCCTGTACAAACAACAACATTAACAAAGAAAGTTGTTTAATGAGGTAGCCGTTTAATAAAAGTCTCCTGTACAAACAACAACATTAACAAAGAAAGTTGTTTAATGAGGTAGCCGTTCAATGAAAGTCTCCTGTACAAACAACAACATTAACAAAGAAAGTTGTTTAATGAGGTAGCCGTTTAATGAAAGTATCCTGTACAAACAACAACATTAACAAAGAAAGTTGTTTAATGAGGTAGCCGTTTAATGAAAGTCTCCTGTACAAACAACAACATTAACAAAGAAAGTTGTTTAATGAGGTAGCCGTTCAATGAAAGTCTCCTTTACAAACAACAACATTAAAAAAGAAAGTTGTTTAATGAGGTAGCCGTTTAATAAAAATCTCCTGTACAAACAACAACATTAACAAAGAAAGTTGTTTAATGAGGTAGCCGTTTAATAAAAGTCTCATGTACAAACAACAACATTAACATAGAAAGTTGTTTAATGAGGTAGCCGTTCAATGAAAGTCTCCTGTACAAACAACAACATTAACAAAGAAAGTTGTTTAATGAGGTAGCCGTTCAATGAAAGTCTCCTTTACAAACAACAACATTAACAAAGAAAGTTGTTTAATGAGGTAGCCGTTTAATAAAAGTCTCCTGTACAAACAACAACATTAACAAAGAAAGTTGTTTAATGAGGTAGCCGTTCAATGAAAGTCTCCTGTACAAACAACAACATTAACAAAGAAAGTTGTTTAATGAGGTAGCCGTTTAATGAAAGTATCCTGTACAAACAACAACATTAACAAAGAAAGTTGTTTAATGAGGTAGCCGTTTAATGAAAGTCTCCTGTACAAACAACAACATTAACAAAGAAAGTTGTTTAATGAGGTAGCCGTTCAATGAAAGTCTCCTTTACAAACAACAACATTAACAAAGAAAGTTGTTTAATGAGGTAGCCGTTTAATAAAAGTCTCCTGTACAAACAACAACATTAACAAAGAAAGTTGTTTAATGAGGTAGCCGTTTAATAAAAGTCTCATGTACAAACAACAACATTAACATAGAAAGTTGTTTAATGAGGTAGCCGTTCAATGAAAGTCTCCTGTACAAACAACAACATTAACAAAGAAAGTTGTTTAATGAGGTAGCCGTTTAATGAAAGTATCCTGTACAAACAACAACATTAACAAAGAAAGTTGTTTAATGAGGTAGCCGTTTAATGAAAGTCTCCTGTACAAACAACAACATTAACAAAGTTGTTTAATGAGGTAGCCGTTTAATGAAAGTATCCTGTACAAACAACAACATTAAAAAAGAAAGTTGTTTAATGAGGTAGCCGTTTAATAAAAGTCTCCTGTACAAACAACAACATTAACAAAGAAAGTTGTTTAATGAGTTAGCCGTTTAATAAAAGTCTCCTTTACAAACAACAACATTAACAAAGAAAGTTGTTTAATGAGGTAGCCGTTTAATGAAAGTCTCCTGTACAAACAACAACATTAACAAAGAAAGTTGTTTAATGAGGTAGCCGTTTAATGAAAGTCTCCTGTACAAACAACAACATTAACAAAGAAAGTTGTTTAATGAGGTAGCCGTTTAATAAAGTCTCCTGTACAAACAACAACATTAACAAAGAAAGTTGTTTAATGAGGTAGCCGTTTAATGAAAGTCTCCTGTACAAACAACAACATTAACAAAGAAAGTTGTTTAATGAGGTAGCCGTTTAATGAAAGTCTCCTGTACAAACAACAACATTAACAAAGAAAGTTGTTTAATGAGGTAGCCGTTTAATAAAAGTCTCCTGTACAAACAACAACATTAACAAAGAAAGTTGTTTAATGAGGTAGCCGTTTAATAAAAGTATCCTGTACAAACAACAACATTAACAAAGAAAGTTGTTTAATGAGGAAGCCGTTTAATGAAAGTCTCCTGTACAAACAACAACATTAACAAAGAAAGTTGTTTAATGAGGTAGCCGTTCAATGAAAGTCTCCTTTACAAACAACAACTTTGCTTCAGATAGAATGAACTTTGATATTTTTTCCGACTGGGCTCTAAACCACATGATTTTTTTATAAGCACAAGACGAACTAAAACCTGCTTATAACTTGGGAGTTCAATTATAAAAAGTTTTTTCCTTGTTGTTAAAAGCAATTCTTTGACGCTGTAGCCATGGTGGAAACCACTTGAAGTAAAACCCTTCGTTAGTTGTAGAGTTTCATTTCTGTTGAGTTACTGAATGATGGAGGTCACGTGATTCACCTAAAGTCAACCTGAGCAAACAATAAGAAACTTTAATTTCCCGAAAGGCGTGAAGGTTAATATTAGCTTTTCACGTAATTTACGGTGTATTAAAGCTCTTCAATAATAACGGACTATGGTGGTTAAAATGTGCTTATTTATAACTCGAATAAAACCTTTGTGTGTTTTTTGTATAGCAAAGCCACAAAGGGCTATCTACTCAGCCCACTGAGGGGAATCGAACCCCTGATTTTGGCGTTGTAAATCCGGAGACATACCGCTGTACTAGCGGAGGGCCGAGTAACATTAAAGTAAAATGTAATTCTGAATATCTAAAACAGTTCAATGATGAGTTTCACGTATAAACCAACTTTAAAATTCATTTGAATATTCGATTAGAATTTGGTTACGACTTGAATGTCTATTCGTTACGACTTCTTCTACTTGTGGCCTGGTACTTCTAACAATTACGAGTGGATAAAACAAATTATTTTATAGAGTAGAAGCAGGAGTTAGGCGTATTTTGATAACTTATAATTTTATAATTCTATAGAATAGAGGCAGGAGTTAGGCCTTATTTTGACCTGTTTGCTATTCCGATAACGTTCTACATGTATTTATACATAGTTTTTGTTGAATTGTTAGCAACTCAAATAAATCAAGAGTCAAGATGTTAAAGTTTTAAATAGCTGATTCTGTTAAGTCAAGTCACATCACTGAGAGTAGTTTCCTTTGTGAACCGCAAATATTTATTGTAGATTTTATAATCCATACATATTTTGCAGACACATTTACTGTAGCTTTTATGATACATAGGGGTTACAAAAACGTTTTAATAACTCCTATATCAGTTTCTCTTATCCTAATTTTCCTTTATTTCTCACTCTCTTGTCTTATATATTTCATGTACATATATACAGTCACATAACCGTGTAATTGATAAAATCAAACATTTATTGGAAACGTTCTGGACAACGCGATAACCTAATCACTGAAAAAAGAAGTCTCTATTGACCATGTGGTGAATGCTTGAGGTTATGTTGTTTTGTCTCGAGATACTTTGTTACCACCATAATTCTTTATACAGCATGATTGGCACGTGCGCGTGTAAGTTAGTTTTATTATCAGTTTCTATTTTTATTTTTTTCCAAAACCAGCCAGCAGCATTAGGGCTGTACACGTGATTTATTGAGCCGCATGAATAAAAACAAAGGTTGGTCCTTGGAAAATACTTAGAAAACAGCTAACTTAAGATTGCTTAGGAATAAGACACACATATGGGTGTGTGTAGGTACATATATTACTCAGAACTATTAGAAAGACAAAAGTTTCAGAATGTCTGAACAATTAACATTTGTTCAGAGATAGCAAATGGACACGAAATTTGTTGACAAATCAAACTGGCTGTTGGTGATAATAAGGCTCCAGTTTCAACTTAGATGATGGTTGTAGCTGGGTCATAGTTCTAGCCTGTATCACATTTGGAAGTGTTTAGATCATGACTTCAGGATATCTACGAATCTTACGACACATAAAAAGAACTTAAACTTGGTATTAGAGCATCTGGCATTATTAACACAGCCATAACTGATCATAGAAACATGATATCTGTCAATATTCTACATCAAGACAGTATAGTCTAACTGATGCTAGTAACTTCATATCTAGAAGTATTCTAAATCAAGCCAGTCTACTCTAAATGATCCAAGTAACATAATATCAAGTATTATTCTAAAGCAAAACAGTCTAGTTTAACTGATCCTATTAACATGATATCTGGCATTATTCTATATCATAACAATTTAGTCTAACAGATTCTAGTAACTTGATGTCTGGCATTATTTTACATCAAAACAATCTAGTCTAACTGATCCTAGTGACATTATATCTGATATTATTCAACGTCAAGACAGTGTAGCCAAACTGATACTAGCAACATGATATCTAGCAGTATTTTACATCAAGACAATCTAGTCTAACTGATCCTAGTGACATTATATCTGATATTATTCAACGTCAAGACAGTGTAGCCAAACTGATACTAGCAACATGATATCTAGCAGTATTCTACATCAAGACAATCTAGTCTAACTGATTTTAGTGACATTATATCTGGTATTATTCAACGTCAAGACAGTGTAGCCAAACTGATACTAGCAACATGATATCTAGCAGTATTCTACATCAAGACAATCTATTCTAAGTGATCCTACTAACAGGATATTTGGTCGTATTCTACATAAAAAAATCTAGTCTAACTGGTCTAGTTACTTGAAATCTGACATTATTATATATCAAGACAATATTTTCTAACTGATCCTAGTAACATGGTATGTGGTATTACTCTACATCAGGACAGTCTAGCCTAACTTATCCTAGTAAAGTGATATCTATTAGTATTCAATCTCAATACAGTCTAGTCTAGCTGATCCTATTAACATAATATCTAATATTATTTTACATCAGGACAGTATTGCCTAACTGATCTTAGTAACATAATATCTAATATTATTTTACATCTGGACAGTATTGCCTAACTGATCTTAGTAACATAATATCTAATATTATTTTACATCAGGACAGTATTGCCTAACTGATATTAGTAACATAATATCTTGCATTATTCTACATTAAGACATCCTAGTTTAGCTCCTCCTAGTAACATGATATGTGACAGTATTCTCTATCAAGACAATCTAGTCTACCTGATCTCAGTAACACGATATTTATTAGTATTCAACATCAACACAATCTAGTCTAACTGATCCTAGAAACATCTTATCTGGTATCATTCTATATCAAGACAATCTAGTCTAATTGATCCTAGAAACATCTTATCTGGTATCATTCTATATCAAGACAATCTAGTCTAATTGATCCTAGAAACATCTTAGCTGGTATCATTCTATATCAAGACAATCTAGTCTAACTGATCCTAAAAACATCTTATCTGGTATCATTTTATATCAAGACAATCTAGTCTAATTGATCCTAGTAAAGTGATATTTATTAGTATTGAACATCAATACAGTCTAGTCTAATTGATCCTATTAATTTTATATCTGCCATTATTCGACATCAAGATAATGATATCTAACTTTTTCTAGAAACTTGATATCAAGTATCATTCTACATCAAGTCAGTATACTCTAAATGTAACATGACATCTAGCAGTATTATAAATTAAGACAGTCCAGTATAACTGATCCTAGTAACAATATATCTGGTATCATTCTACATCAAGTCAGTATACTCTAAATGTAACATGACATCTAGCAGTATTATAAATTAAGAGAGTCCAGTATAACTGATCCTAGTAACAATATATCTGGTATCATTCTACATCAAGTCAGTATACTCCAAATGTAACATGACATCTAGCAGTATTATAAATTAAGACAGTCCAGTATAACTGATCCAAATAACAATATATCTGTATTATTCTACATCAAGTCAGTATACTCCAAATGTAACATGACATCTAGCAGTATTATAAATTAAGACAGTCCAGTATAACTGATCCTAGTAACAATATATCTGTATTATTCTACATCATAACAATCTCGTCTAATTGATTTTATTAGCATAATATCTAGGATTATTCCATATCAACCCAATCTGTTATAACTCATCTTAGAAACTTTATATCTGACATTTCTCTACATCAAGACTTTCTAGTCTAAATGGGCCTACCAAGAAAATATGTTGCATTATTCTATATCAAGACAATATAGTCTATTTGATCCTAGTAATATGATATCTTGCATTAACCTACATCAAGACAATCTCGTCTATCTGATCCTAGTAATATGATACCTAGCAGTATTCTATATGAAGACAGGTTTGTCTAACTGATTCTAGAAACGTGATATCTGGCAGTATTCTTCGTCAAAACAATCTATTTTATCCCACCCTAGTGAGATGATACATGGCAGTATTCTATATCAAGACAATCTAGTCTAACTGGTCCTAGTAACGTGATATGTGGTAGTTTATCTACATCAAACAATCTAGTGTAACTGATCCTAGTAACAACATGACATCAGGCATTATCCTAAATCATGACAATCTAGTCTAACTGATTTTAGTGAGATTATATCTAGGAGTATTCTACATCAACACAATCTATTATAACTGATCCCAGAAACTTGATGTCTGGCATTATTCTACATCAACACAATCTATTATAACTGATCCCAGAAACTTGATGTCTGGCATTATTCTACATCAATACATTCTAGTCTAACTCCTCCTGGTTACTCGATGTCTGGCATTATTATACATCAAGACAATCTAGTCTAACTCCTCCTAGTTACTCGATGTCTGGCATTATTATACATCAATACATTCTAGTCTAACTCCTCTTAGTTACTCGATGTCTGGCATTATTATACATCAATACATTCTAGTCTAACTCCTCCTGGTTACTCGATGTCTGGCATTATTATACATCAAGACAGTCTAGTCTAACTCCTCCTAGTTACTCGATGTATGACATTATTATACATCAATACATTCTAGTTAACTCCTCCTGGTTACTCGATGTCTGGCATTATTATACATCAATACATTCTGGTCTAACTCCTCCTAGTTACTCGATGTCTGGCATTATTATACATCAAGAGAGTCTAGTCTAACTCCTCCTAGTTACTCGATGTCTGGCATTATTATACATCAAGAGAGTCTAGTCTAACTCCTCCTAGTTACTTGATGTCTGGCATTATTATACATCAATACATTCTAGTCTAACTCCTCCTGGTTACTCGATGTCTGGCATTATTATACATCAATACATTCTAGTCTAAGTCCTCCTAGTTACTCGATATCTGGCATTATTATACATCAATACATTCTAGTCTAACTCCTCCTGGTTACTCGATGTCTGGCATTATTATACATCAAGACATTCTAGTCTAACTCCTCCTAGTTACTCGATGTATGACATTATTATACATCAAGAGAGTCTAGTCTAACTCCTCCTAGTTACTCGATGTATGACATTATTATACATCAAGAGAGTCTAGTCTAACTCCTCCTAGTTACTCGATGTCTGGCATTATTATACATCAATACATTCTGGTCTAACCTCTCCTAGTTACTCGATGTCTGGCATTATTATACATCAAGACAATCTAGTCTAACTCCTCCTAGTTACTCGATGTCTGGCATTATTATACATCAATACATTCTGGTCTAACCCCTCCTAGTTACTCGATGTCTGGCATTATTATACATCAAGAGAGTCTAGTCTAACTCCTCCTAGTTACTCGATGTATGACATTATTATACATCAAGAGAGTCTAGTCTAACTCCTCCTAGTTACTCGATGTCTGGCATTATTATACATCAATACATTCTGGTTTAACCCCTCCTAGTTACTCGATGTCTGGCATTATTATACATCAAGAAAGTCTAGTCTAACTCCTCCTAGTTACTCGATGTCTGGCATTATTATACATCAATACATTCTGATCTAACTCCTCCTAGTTGCTCGATGTCTGGCATTATTATACATTAATACATTCTAGTCTAACTCCTCCTAGTTACTCGATGTCTGTTACTCATTCTGGCATATTATACATCAATACATTCTAGTCTAACTCCTCCTGGTTACTCGATGTTTGGCATTATTATACATCAAGACAGTCTAGTCTAACTCCTCCTAGTTACTGGATGTATGACATTATTATACATCAAGAGAGTCTAGTCTAACTCCTCCTAGTTACTTGATGTCTGGCATTATTATACATCAATACATTCTAGTCTAACTCCTCCTAGTTACTCGATGTCTGGCATTATTATACATCAATACATTCTAGTTAACTCCTCCTGGTTACTCGATGTCTGGCATTATTATACATCAATACATTCTGGTCTAACTCCTCCTAGTTACTCGATGTCTGGCATTATTATACATCAAGAGAGTTTAGTCTAACTCCTCCTAGTTACTCGATGTCTGGAATTATTATACATCAAGAAAGTCTAGTCTAACTCCTACTAGTTACTCGATGTCTGGCATTATTATACATCAATATATTCTGGTCTAACTCCTCCTAGTTCCTCGATGTCTGGCATTATTATACATCAAGAGAGTCTAGTCTAACTCCTCCTAGTTACTTGATGTCTGGCATTATTATACATCAATACATTCTGGTCTAACTCCTCCTAGTTACTCGATGTCTGGCATTATTATACATCAAGAGAGTCTAGTCTAACTCCTCCTAGTTGCTCGATGTCTGGCATTATTATACATCAATACATTCTGGTCTAACTCCTCCTGGTTACTCGATGTCTGGCATTATTATACATCAAGACAATCTAGTCTAACTCCTACTAGTTACTCGATGTCTGGCATTATTATACATCAATACATTCTAGTCTAACTCCTCTTAGTTACTCGATGTCTGGCATTATTATACATCAATACATTCTAGTCTAACTCCTCCTGGTTACTCGATGTCTGGCATTATTATACATCAAGACTGTCTGGTCTAACTCCTCCTGGTTACTCGATGTCTGGCATTATTATACATCAAGACTGTCTGGTCTAACTCCTCCTAGTTACTCGAAGTCTGGCATTATTAAACATCAAGAAAGTCTAGTCTAACTACTCCTAATTACTCGATGTTTGGCATTATTATACATCAGTACATTCTGGTCTAACTCCTCCTTGTTACTCGATGTCTGGCATTATTATACATCAAGACTGTCTGGTCTAACTCCTCCTAGTTACTCGATGTCTGGCATTATTATACATCAATACATTCTTTTCTAACTCCTCCTAGTTACTCGATGTCTGGCATTATTATACATCAAGAAAGTCTAGTCTAACTCCTACTAGTTACTCGATGTCTGGCATTATTATACATCAATATATTCTGGTCTAACTCCTCCTAGTTCCTCGATGTCTGGCATTATTATACATCAAGAGAGTCTAGTCTAACTCCTCCTAGTTACTCGATGTCTGGCATTATTATACATCAATACATTCTAGTCTAACTCCTCCTGGTTACTCGATGTCTGGCATTATTATACATCAATACATTCTGGTCTAACTCCTCCTAGTTACTCGATGTCTGGCATTATTATACATCAAGAGAGTCTAGTCTAACTCCTCCTAGTTGCTCGATGTCTGGCATTATTATACATCAATACATTCTAGTCTAACTCCTCCTGGTTACTCGATGTCTGGCATTATTATACATCAAGACTGTCTGGTCTAACTCCTCCTGGTTACTCGATGTCTGGCATTATTATACATCAAGACTGTCTGGTCTAACTCCTCCTAGTTACTCGAAGTCTGGCATTATTAAACATCAAGAAAGTCTAGTCTAACTACTCCTAATTACTCGATGTTTGGCATTATTATACATCAGTACATTCTGGTCTAACTCCTCCTTGTTACTCGATGTCTGGCATTATTATACATCAAGACTGTCTGGTCTAACTCCTCCTAGTTACTCGATGTCTGGCATTATTATACATCAATACATTCTTTTCTAACTCCTCCTAGTTACTCGATGTCTGGCATTATTATACATCAAGAAAGTCTAGTCTAACTCCTCCTAGTTACTCGATGTCTGGCATTATTATACATCAATATATTCTGGTCTAACTCCTCCTAGTTCCTCGATGTCTGGCATTATTATACATCAAGAGAGTCTAGTCTAACTCCTCCTAGTTACTTGATGTCTGGCATTATTATACATCAATACATTCTAGTCTAACTCCTCCTGGTTACTCGATGTCTGGCATTATTATACATCAAGACTGTCTGGTCTAACTCCTCCTAGTTACTCGAAGTCTGGCATTATTAAACATCAAGAAAGTCTAGTCTAACTACTCCTAATTACTCGATGTTTGGCATTATTATACATCAGTACATTCTGGTCTAACTCCTCCTGGTTACTCGATGTCTGGCATTATTATACATCAAGACTGTCTGGTCTAACTCCTCCTAGTTACTCGATGTTTGGCATTATTATACATCAGTACATTCTGGTCTAACTCCTCCTAGTTACTCGATGTCTGGCATTATTATACATCAATACATTCTAGTCTAACTCCTCCTGGTTACTCGATGTCTGGCATTATTATACATCAAGACTGTCTGGTCTAACTCCTCCTAGTTACTCGAAGTCTGGCATTATTAAACATCAAGAAAGTCTAGTCTAACTACTCCTAATTACTCGATGTTTGGCATTATTATACATCAATACATTTTGGTCTAACTCCTCCTGGTTACTCGATGTCTGGCATTATTATACATCAAACTGTCTGGTCTAACTCTTCCTGGTTACTCGATGTCTGGCATTATTATACATCAAGACTGTCTGGTCTAAATCCTCCTAGTTACTCGAAGTCTGGCATTATTATACATCAAGAAAGTCTAGTCTAACTCCTCCTAGTTACTCGATGTTTGGCATTATTATACATCAGTACATTCTGGTCTAACTCCTCCTGGTTATTCGATGTCTGACATTATTATACATCAAGACTGTCTGGTCTAACTCCTCCTGTCTGGTCTAACTCCTCCTAGTTACTCGATGTCTGGCATTATTATACATTAATACATTCTTTTCTAACTCCTCCTAGTTACTCGATGTCTGGCATTATTATACATCAAGACTGTCTGGTCTAACTCCTCCTAGTTACTCGAAGTCTGGCATTATTATACATCAAGACGGTCTGGTCTAACTGATCCAAATAACAAGATAACAGTTATTATTATATATCAATTATTATTCCATATCAAGGCAGTCTATTCTAACTGATCCTAGTAATATAATATGTGGCAGTATATTACATCCAAACAATCTAATCCAACTGATCCTAATAACATGATATCTGTCAGTATTCTAGATCAAGATAATCTAGTCTAACTTATCCCAATAACGTGATATCCAGCATTGTTCTATACCAAGACAATCTAGTCTGACAGATTCTTGTATTATGACATCCGGCAGTATTCTACATCTGTTTTAACTTATTCTTGTAGTATGACACATAACATTATTCTACACTAATAAAAAGTCTAGTTTAACTTCGCCCGTATCGTTTTTAATGTTGGTTCTAGTCAGTAAGTCAACGACCATTAAATTAAAGGCTTCGTGTTCCTACATCTTTACATAAAGCCAAACTTTCACAACCGATGAATAAACCAACCAGCTCAAGTTCGTTAGTTATGAAAACAAATATAAAATAAACCTGTTTTGGCAGAGTGGAGTAATTGCTACTTCAAAAATAATTAAAATATGCTGTGCCCTAGAACTGAAGCAATGTAAGATTACGAAACATAGTAAATTTTACTCTGACAACGCTAAGCTAATTTAGTCGTAATATTTTTCTCCCATAGATTCCAAACCACTAAATAAACTCTCAGACAAATCACTTTTTCTTATTCTAATTTCCCAATAAACAATCTACAACATAAAAACAGAAATGTTACTTTGTAAGCTATAACTGAATAAAGAAAATATAGCCTAACTGGACGTCAAATAAATTTTATAGGCCTTATTGCCAATTTCATTAATTTATTGACTTAGAAAGAGATATTTAGCGTTTGTCACAAATAATGAATTTTTTATGTTAAAGTTGAGTCTCAACAAGAAATTGTTGTATAAACTTAGCATAAATGGTTTACATTATACGCTAGGTTTAACACCAGCAGTCTGAGTTGTATGTCAAGTTTAACACCAGCAGCCTATGTTACATCTCAGGTTTAACACTAGCAGTCTATGTTACATCTCAGGTTTAACACTAGCAGTCTGTGTTATATCTCAGGTTTAACGCTAGCAGCCTATGTTACATCTCAGGTTTAACACTAGCAGTCTATGTTACATCTCAGGTTTAACACTAGCAGTCTGTGTTATATCTCAGGTTTAACACTAGCAGTATGTGTTATATCTCAGGTTTAACACTAGCAGTCTGTGTTATATCTCAGGTTTAACACTAGCAGTCTATGTTATATCTCAGGTTTAACACTAGCAGTCTATGTTACATCTCAGGTTTAACACTAGCAGTCTATGTTACATCTCAGGTTTAACACTAGCAGTCTGTGTTATATCTCAGGTTTAACACTAGCAGTCTGTGTTATATCTCAGGTTTAACACTAGCAGTCTGTGTTACATCTCAGGTATAACACTAGCAGTCTGTGTTATATCTCAGGCTTAACACTAGCAGTCTGTGTTATATCTCAGGTTCAACACTAGCAGTCTGTGTTATATCTCAGGCTTAACACTAGCAGTCTGTGTTACATCTCAGGTTTAACACTAGCAGTATGTGTTATATCTCAGGTTTAACACTAGCAACCTGTGTTATATCTCAGGTTTAACACTAGCAGTCTGTGTTATATCTCAGGCTTAACACTAGCAGTCTGTGTTACATCTCAGGTTTAACACTAGCAGTCTGTGTTATATTTCAGGTTTAACATTAGCAGTCTGTGTTACATCTCAGGTTTAACACTAGCAGTCTATGTTGTATTTCAAGTTTAACACTAGCAGTCTATGTTGTATTTCAAGTTTAACACCAGTAGTCTATGTTATATCTCGTTATATCTCAGGTTTAACACCAGTAATCTACGTTGTATTTCAGTTTTAACACCAGCAGCCTATGTTACATCTCTGGTTTAACATCACTAATCTATATTATATTTCAGGTTTAACATCAATCGTCTGTGTTATATCTCAGGTTTAACACCAGCAGTCTGTATTACATCTCAAATTTAACACGAGCAGTCTATATTATATTTCAGGTTTACCACCAATAGTTTATGTTACATCTCAGGTTTAACACTAGTAGGCTAAGTTATATCTCAGGTTCTCTGTTATATCTGAGGTTTAACACCAACAGTCTGTGTTATACCTGAGGTTTAATACCAACAGTCTGTGTTATACCTGAGGTTTAACACCAACAGTCTGTGTTATACCTGAGGTTTAATACCAACAGTCTGTGTTATACCTGAGGTTTAACACCAACAGTCTGTGTTATACCTGAGGTTTAATACCAACAGTCTGTGTTATACCTGAGGTTTAACACCAACAGCCTGTGTTATATCTGATGTTTAACACCAACAGTCTGTGTTATACCTGAGGTTTAACTACAACAGTCTGTGTTATATCTGAGGTTTAACACCAACAGTCTGTGTTATGCCTGAGGTTTAACACCAACAGTCTGTGTTATACCTGAGGTTTAATACCAACAGTCTGTGTTATACCTGAGGTTTAACACCAACAGTCTGTGTTATACCTGAGGTTTAATACCAACAGTCTGTGTTATACCTGAGGTTTAACACCAACAGCTTGTGTTATATCTGATGTTTAACACCAACAGTCTGTGTTATACCTGAGGTTTAACTACAACAGTCTGTGTTATATCTGAGGTTTAACACCAACAGTCTGTGTTATACCTGAGGTTTAACACCAACAGTCTGTGTTATGCCTGAGGTTTAACACCAACAGTCTGTGTTATACCTGAGGTTTAATACCAACAGTCTGTGTTATACATGAGGTTTAACACCAACAGTCTGTGTTATATCTGAGGTTTAACACCAACAGTCTGTGTTATATCTGAGGTTTAACACCAACAGTCTGTGTTATATGTGATGTTTAACACCAAGAGTCTGTGTTATACCTGAGGTTTAACACCAACAGTCTACAAATACATTTGTCCCCAACACTTACCTGTAAAATTCCATACTTTATCTCCGTTTCCATAAATGTATACGTCTTGACTGATAACGGGATATTTTGTGGTAAACGGTCTTCCATCGAGCCCAGAATATTTGCTAAACTTCCAATGACAGGTTCGGTAGCAAAGGCCAAGGTTTCACTAAAATATGAAAAAACAAATATCTTCAGGAGAAGTAACAACAATAAAACCATTTTGAAAGAACGGGTTTGTACAGCATTTTCTATATATTTTCAGGTTTCTCTAATCAAATACCGGGGTTTGAACTTCACTATTTATATAAAGCACGCACAGTCTTAAGGCAGGGCACGATTTTTGGCAAAGGGACGCCAGCTATGGACTTTCGACTTGAAAGAGAGGATCATTATCCACCAAACCAGACCTGACCTCACAGTATCAAACATTTCTCACATAGAATCATAACCCTCGTATCTCGTGTGCTAATAAATATAATGGAACATGAAATTATAATTAACATTCCGTAGCCTTGTGCGTTGTTAAACAATAGAATACTGTCGACCATTTTCTGTTTTAATCTCTAGAAATTCTACTTTTAATTTTGAAAATCTATTGTATTGTTGAGGAATGTATGAAAAACAAATATGAATGATTTTACCAAAATACCCCATCTGGTGAGTAAGCAGACTATCAGTGTTGACACACCATAGTTAGCTATAAACAAAGAACAATACATAAACCTCCCTCTGTTTTGTTCACTGTCTGATGTTTCTAAATAAGCACTGAGTAAACAAATACTTTAAATAACAGTTCTCACAATTAATTTTCTAATTTCAACATATTTACTAATTTTATCGTCTAATTGTTATTTTCTTTAATTTTCAGTGTTTACACGCTTCTGTTAAAAAGATACATGTTTATATGTCGTCTAAAAACAGATTAATTAAGGACTTATAATTATGTCATTTTTAATATTTATCATTCACTACAAGGCTACAGAAAGAGCTCTGCTTATCACCCATACCGAAACCCAGATTCTAGCGGAATAAATCCTCAGACATACTGCTGTGTTACAGGGAAAGCGATAGGAAGGGGGGACGTATTTAACAGTGGTCGGAAGTTTAACTTTCGTACAGCTGTTCTCAAAAGTTTTAAAGGTCAAAGTTGTTTCATTAAAAATCAATAGAATTCTAGTGAATTTATGCGTCTGTCACATCTCACGTGTTGTTGTTAGAAGTTTATTTTATTTTTCAAGCAATTTGAAAATATTGCATTCAGGAGATATTGTTTCTAAGAGTCGCAGACACGTAGAAGTTTCGCGTGTCATAATACCATAACCTTTATCTATTCCAGAATACTTCGAAACATCTAAACAATACAAACCACTTGATATTAATTAAGGTCCAATCTTGGAACTTGAATTACGCCTGTACAGACATCATTCTATAAGCCCGAATTTAACGAGACGCAACAGGCTTGAAGTGTCTCTTCATGTTTAATTAGAAACTTTAACCTAAGTGATATTTTATTTGAAATTTCAACAACACACAGGTTGCATTTTCTGTTGTCAATTTTCGTTTTCAAAGAGGCTTTCAAATACGGATTAACTAAGCATGCAAGGTTTTATGATTGGCTGATTCATTAATCTTTATGGTTTGTGATTGGGTGATTCCACTTTATAGAAGAATTAATGATTAAAATGTACCGCCCAAGTTTTGCATTATCTAGAAAGATGGTAAAAAATAACGTGTGTATTTGTGTAAGTCGGTGACGTATACATTATGAGCCACTTATGATAAAACAATCGAAAGTTATAGAAATTCAGTGACCTTCCGCTGTAAGTCTTTCACGGTATATTCAAGAGTCTATATTTCTCCCCTGTGCGAAATCAACAAAACGAAATAACGTATATATTTATTATTTAATCAAACAAAACAGCAAAATGTTTAGACCAAAATTTACAAAAACTATATAAAACAAAACTCAGAAAAAACAACAAATAAAGTTCCGATTTGATCGTTCGTATGCGTTCATTGTTATTTTAATTGACGCATTTGGTCATATGAACAATAGATATACATATTGTGAATGCTAGATGGCAGCACGTCATAACTCATGATACACAAAAGAGGTCATGCGGTCGAGAAAACCTCCTCAAGTCAAATATTAATATTCTTGCTCTGATGCCAGTAACAGCTATTCCTAGTTTTGAACTTATAGACCACAAGGAAGGAAACTAATCAACAACACTCACCTCCAACTCTTAGGTTATTTTTGTTAAATAGAATAATGATACTTGATTGTCACGCTTATAACACACCAAAATGTGAACAATGTTTTTGCTGCAACAGTTTGTTAGCCATGAATTATTAGATTCACAGTTTGGTCAAATCCGCATCAAAACTTTTGCATAAAAAAACAACAACAAATCCAATTGGTAAAGCAGAGTTTAATAAAATTTGACATAACAGTATTATAACGGTATTGTAACAGTAATATAACGGTATTATAATAGTATTATAACAGTATTATAACGGTATTATAACAGTATTATAACGGTATTATAACAGTATTATAACAATATTATAACGGTATTATAACAGTATTATAACGGTATTATAATAGTATTATAACAGTATTATAACGGTATAATAAAAGTATTATAACAATATTATAACGGTATTATAACAGTATTATAACGGTATTATAACAGTATTATAACAGTATTACAACAGTATTATAACAGTATTATAAGGGTATTATAACGGTATTATAATAGTATTATAACAATATTATAACGGTATTATAATAGTATTATAACAGTATTATAACAATATTATAACGGTATTATAACAATATTATAACGGTATTATAATAGTATTATAACGGTATTACAACAGTATTATAACGGTATTATAACAGTATTATAATAGTATTATAACTGTATTATAACGGTATTATAATGGTATTATAAAGATATTATAACAGTATTATAACGGTTTTATAATAGTATTATAACTGTATTATAACAGTATTATAACGGTTTTATAATAGTATTATAACAGTATTATAACGGTATTAAACAGTATTATAATAGTATTATAACAGTATTATAACGGTTTTATAATAGTATTATAACAGTATTATAACAGTACTATAACGGTTTTATAATAGTATTATAACAGTATTATAACGGTATTATAACAGTATTATAACGGTTTTATAATAGTATTATAACAGTATTATAACGGTATTATAACAGTACTATAACGGTATTATAATAGTATTATAACAGTATTATAACGGTATTATAATAGTATTATAACTGTATTATAACGGTTTTATAATAGTATTATAACTGTATTATAACAGTATTATAACGGTTTTATAATAGTATTATAACAGTATTATAACGGTTTTATAATAGTATTATAACAGTATTATAACGGTATTAAACAGTATTATAATAGTATTATAACAGTATTATAACGGTATTAAACAGTATTATAATAGTATTATAAAGGTATTATAAAAGTATTATAACGGTATTATAATGGTATTATAAAGATATTATAACAGTATTATAACGGTTTTATAATAGTATTATAACTGTATTATAACAGTATTATAACGGTTTTATAATAGTATTATAACAGTATTATAACGGTTTTATAATAGTATTATAACAGTATTATAACGGTATTAAACAGTATTATAATAGTATTATAACAGTATTATAACGGTTTTATAATAGTATTATAACAGTATTATAACAGTACTATAACGGTTTTATAATAGTATTATAACAGTATTATAACGGTATTATAACAGTATTATAACGGTTTTATAATAGTATTATAACAGTATTATAACGGTTTTATAATAGTATTATAACTGTATTATAACAGTATTATAACGGTTTTATAATAGTATTATAACAGTATTATAACGGTTTTATAATAGTATTATAACAGTATTATAACGGTATTAAACAGTATTATAATAGTATTATAACAGTATTATAACGGTATTAAACAGTATTATAATAGTATTATAACGGTATTATAATAGTATTATAACTGTATTATAACAGTATTATAACGGTATTATAACAGTATTATAACGGTTTTATAATAGTATTATAACAATATTATAACGGTTTTATAATAGTATTATAACAGTATTATAACGGTATTATAACAGTATTATAACGGTATTATAATAGTATTATAACTGTATTATAACAGTACTATAACGGTTTTATAATAGTATTATAACAGTATTATAACGGTATTATAACAGTATTATAACGGTTTTATAATAGTATTATAACAGTATTATAACGGTATTATAACAGTACTATAACGGTATTATAATAGTATTATAACAGTATTATAACGGTATTATAATAGTATTATAACTGTATTATAACGGTTTTATAATAGTATTATAACTGTATTATAACAGTATTATAACGGTTTTATAATAGTATTATAAAAGTATTATAACGGTTTTATAATAGTATTATAACAGTATTATAACGGTATTAAACAGTATTATAATAGTATTATAACAGTATTATAACGGTATTAAACAGTATTATAATAGTATTATAACGGTATTATAATAGTATTATAACTGTATTATAACAGTATTATAACGGTATTATAACAGTATTATAACGGTTTTATAATAGTATTATAACAATATTATAACGGTTTTATAATAGTATTATAACAGTATTATAACGGTATTATAACAGTATTATAACGGTATTATAATAGTATTATAACTGTATTATAACAGTACTATAACGGTTTTATAATATTATTATAACAGTATTATAACGGTATTATAACAGTATTATAACGGTTTTATAATAGTATTATAACAGTATTATAACGGTATTATAACAGTACTATAACGGTATTATAATAGTATTATAACAGTATTATAACGGTATTATAATAGTATTATAACTGTATTATAACGGTTTTATAATAGTATTATAACAGTATTATAACGGTTTTATAATAGTATTATGACAGTATTATAACGGTTTTATAATAGTATTATAACAGTATTATAACAGTACTATAACGGTTTTATAATAGTATTATAACAGTACTATAACGGTTTTATAATAGTATTATAACAGTATTATAACGGTATTATAACAGTATTATAACGGTTTTATAATAGTATTATAACAGTATTATAACGGTATTATAACAGTACTATAACGGTATTATAATAGTATTATAACAGTATTATAACGGTATTATAATAGTATTATAACTGTATTATAACGGTTTTATAATAGTATTATAACTGTATTATAACAGTATTATAACGGTTTTATAATAGTATTATAACAGTATTATAACGGTTTTATAATAGTATTATAACAGTATTATAACGGTATTAAACAGTATTATAATAGTATTATAACGGTATTATAATAGTATTATAACTGTATTATAACAGTATTATAACGGTATTATAACAGTATTATAACGGTTTTATAATAGTATTATAACAATATTATAACGGTTTTATAATAGTATTATAACAGTATTATAACGGTATTATAACAGTACTATAACGGTATTATAATAGTATTATAACAGTATTATAACGGTATTATAATAGTATTATAACTGTATTATAACGGTTTTATAATAGTATTATAACTGTATTATAACGGTTTTATAATAGTATTATAACAGTATTATAACGGTTTTATAATAGTATTATAACAGTATTATAACAGTACTATAACGGTTTTATAATAGTATTATAACAGTATTATAACGGTATTATAACAGTATTATAACGGTTTTATAATAGTATTATAACAGTATTATAACAGTATTATAACAGTATTATAACGGTATTATAATAGTATTATAACTGTATTATAACGGTATTATAATAGTATTATAACTGTATTATAACGGTTTTATAATAGTATTATAACTGTATTATAACAGTATTATAACGGTATTATAATAGTATTATAACTGTATTATAACGGTTTTATAATAGTATTATAACTGTATTATAACAGTATTATAACGGTTTTATAATAGTATTATAACAGTATTATAACGGTTTTATAATAGTATTATAACAGTATTATAACGGTATTAAACAGTATTATAATAGTATTATAACAGTATTATAACGGTATTATAATAGTATTATAACTGTATTATAACAGTATTATAACGGTATTATAACAGTATTATAACGGTGTTATAACAGTATTATAACGGTATTATAATAGTATTATAACAATATTATAACGGTTTTATAATAGTATTATAACAGTATTATAACGGTATTATAACAGTACTATAACGGTATTATAATAGTATTATAACAATATTATAACGGTTTTATAATAGTATTATAACAGTATTATAACGGTATTATAACAGTACTATAACGGTATTATAATAGTATTATAACAGTATTATAACGGTATTATAATAGTATTATAACAGTATTATAACGGTTTTATAATAGTATTATAACAGCATTATAACGGTTTCAAATAGTATTATAACTGTATTATAACAGTACTATAACGGTTTTATAACGGTATTATAACAGTATTATAACGGTTTTATAATAGTATTATGACAGTATTATAACGGTATTATAACAGTACTATAACGGTATTATAATAGTATTATAACAGTATTATAACGGTATTATAACAGTATTATAACGGTGTTATAACAGTATTATAATGGTATTATAACCACTTGTTTCATAATAAGCTGTTAAAACTGTGAAGAGAGAAAGGATAGAATAACAATTTATCCATTTTGTAAAAGGGTGTTTGTTCTATAGTATGTACGTATTAAAAGTAGAATAACATCCACTTTCGGACTAGTATGTACGTGTCATTAAAAGTAGAATAACGTCCACTCTCCGACTAGTATGTACGTATTAAAAGTAGAATAACGCCCACTCTCCAACTAGTATGTACGTATTAAAAGTAGAATAACGTCCACTCTCCGACTAGTATGTACGTATTAAAAGTAGAATAACGCCCACTCTCCAACTAGTATGTACGTATTAAAAGTAGAATAACGTCCACTCTCCGACTGGTGTGTACGTGTCATTAAAAGTAGAATAACGTCCACTCTCCAACTAGTATGTACGTATTAAAAGTAGAATAACATCCACTTTCGGACTAGTATGTACGTATTAAAAGTAGAATAACATCCACTTTCGGACTAGTATGTACGTATTAAAAGTAGAATAACGCCCACTCTCCAACTAATATGTACGTATTAAAAGTAGAATAATGTCCACTCTCCAACTAGTATGTACGTATTAAAAGTAGAATAAAGTCGACTTTCCGACTAGCCTGCTTTAGAAATTTTTTGAAGTTGGACTCTGGGAGAAATGTTCCAGAACTTACTTTCTAGAGTTCAAGGTTCATCTCTTGTTGCTGAAAATTATGCTTATCACATTTGTAAAACTGAAATCTCATTAAACAATGAGGGTTGCAAAAAAATAGTTGTGCAGTTGTCCCTTATCTCGTCAACCAGTTGTAAAGTAGAAAGTGTTAGCGGAGTTCACCTTTCTGTAACTTTGAACTCACACAAGAAACAAACAAATGATAAAGTAATCCTATACTAGTCGTGTTTACCAACAGAAAGATGTGTTAAAAACAACGTGTTACTTGAATTATCTTAAAAAGTCTTTTCACCTTTTTATAGATAAACAAAAGTTAGGAGTAAGGATATAGAAATAAAGAAGCTTTTAGAGCAATGTCTTCTCCAGACAACAGTGAACTGTGGATAACACGTGGAGCATTACTTTACTTTCATTGTAGGATTCATCTCTAATGTTTACCGTGTACTCTAATCGTGTTTAAAACATAGTTATTGGAGTGAATTTTCTCTTCTACTATAATAAAGCAAAACAAATAGAGTTAAAAGTGAAAGTTACTGGATAAACTTGAGTAGAAACTGTAATGTAATGTAAATAAACAACGGTTTTAAGTGGCTGAAAGTTAACACCAGAGGGCCACGATAACACTGGATTATTGGACATTAGTTTAATATACTTTACACATCGCACAGAATTTCACTGGTTGAAAGATAGGTAGATGTTTGTTTGTTGATCTGCATTTCGTGCAAAACTACTTGAGGGCTATCTGTGCTAGCCGTCCATAATTTAGCAGTGAAAGACTAGCAGGAAGGCAGCTAGTCATCACCACCCACCGCCAACTCTTGGGCTACTCTTTTACCAACGAATAGTGGGATTGACCGTCACATTATAACGCCCCCATGGCTGAAATGGCGAGCATGTTTGGTGCGATGGGAGATTCAAACCCGTGTCGCACGCCTTAACACGCTTGGTCATGCCGGGCCCGCTCCTTTATATGTTAATTCTATACTTGGCTCGATATTTAACTTATTATAGATTAGGTCTAGTTTTGCCACACATGTGTGAGCTCTGTTTAAGTTAAGCCTGCCAATAAAGTTTAGAGTAGTGTCATATCATTTGTTAAGAATAAATAACTTTTCAATACGATTTTTGATAATAAAGAAGAAGTGAAAATAAAACAACAAATTTTATCTAACAAACCACTTGAAACGACAATAAGCTTTCAAATAATTGCGATTAATAACTTGGTTATATGATCGAAGATAAAAATACGCGAATTTTAACCTTGAAAACCAAAGGAAAGGCAGCGTAGAAAAAGGTTTAGGTAGTACCTAAGTATACACTGAAATAGTACGGAAACTGATATAGATTGTAAACACTTAATCCGTAGGCGTGGCAGTGATAGAAAGTGATGCTCTTCAAGACGGTTATGACAGTCTTTCCTATTACGCTTTATTTAGTGATCTTCAATTGAAGCAGCTTGAATATTTGGCCTTGTAGACCGTAATGACAGTCTTTCCTATCACACTATAGTTAGTGACCTTTCAAGCAGCTTGAACGTCTGACCTTACAGATTGTAAAGTCATTCTTATAGACTGTAACGTCATTCTTATAGATTGTAAAATCATTCTTATAGACTGTAACGTCATTCTGATGGACTGTAAAATCATTCTTATAGACTGTAAAATCATTCTTATAGACTGTAAAATCATTCTTACAGACTGTAAGGTCATTCTTATAGACTGTAAAATCATTCTTATGGACTGTAAAATCATTCTTATAGACTGTAACGTCATTCTGATGGACTGTAAAATCATTCTTATAGACTGTAACGTCATACTTATAGACTGTAAAATCATTCTTATAGACTGCAAAGTCATTCTTATAGACTGTTAGGTCATTCTTATAGACTGTAAAATCATTCTTATGGACTGTAAAATCATTCTTATAAACTGTAACGTCATTCTGATGGACTGTAAAATCATTTTTATAGATTGTAACGTCGTTCTTATAGACTGTAAAATCATTCTTATAGACTGTAACGTCATTCTTATAGACTGTAACGTCATTCTTTCATATCGCTCTCGCCCTTTCCCAGTGTCACAGCGGTATGTCTGTGGACTCACACCGCTAAAAACCGGGTTTCGATACCTGTGACGAACAGAGAAGATACCCCATAGTGTAGCCTTGTGCCTAATTCTAAACAAACAAACAAACCTATCACACTTTCATTATGGTCTTTAGATAAAGCAGCTTGTACATCTAACCTTGTTGAATAACAGCCATGAAAGTAAAATAAATATTATTATTGTTTTTTGTTAGTGTACAGCTAAGCTATGAACTATTTGAGTTCTGTCTACCTCGGATATTAGAACTTAGTATTATTGTACTTTGTGTCCATTAATCTACGCCTGACGCACCAGAGGGGTATGAATATATATATATATATACAGAGACCCACTTGGCTAAAAAAATATTTGAATGTTTGTAATTAAGCATAATGCTTCGTAATAGACTATACGTGTTCAGCCCAACACGGTATCTAAACCCGGTTTCTAGCATTATACGTACATACCCTTGAGCCACTATTAAAAGTTGTTGAAATTTGTGTGTTATTATATTATTAGGATGTTTATTGTAGAGTATTACACTAAACCTGTTTAAGGTTTATTACGTAATAATATATAATAACATAGTCAACAATATTCAATAGATAAACAAAGTTTCGTCAGAACTTTCAATCATTGAACAAGGAGCACCCAGCAAACTTCCTTTCCAGGAAGCAACTGTGATCATTACACGTCCTAACATAAAAAACCCTTAAACATTTTGTGTTCAAAGTAGACCTTCATAAAAATCCCCAGACAGAAGACGTTTTCTTTGACCCGTGGCTAGCAGCGACAAACGATCAAAACGATTTTGCAGAAAACTAAACAGGTGGCAGTAGATGAGACATTGTTAACCTCTCTTGTTGTTTATCACATATTGATATATTTCAATGTCATTTTAAATAAGGAACGTACGTGTTAATGATGGGATAATTCGTCACATTTCATCACAGAATCTATACGAAAGGAAGATTTTAGTTTTCACGTTCTAATCAGCGATCGTAACACTACAGATAGAACCACGTGTATCGTTAAGGTAAGGAAAACGATTTAAAACAGCGTAGTTACAGATTCACCCAGATGAACATAAATCACTGTAAACATGTAAAGGGTGAACAAGGACTTCGACATATCGTTAAACTTAATTTCAGGTTTTATTCAGAGACAACAAGAGTCCTAGCTTTGGACAGTGCTGATAATTGACAAATTATTCCGTAAAACTCACTCGTATTATACTAAATTTGTGTATCCGTGAAAGCAAGAGGAAAGCAGGAGATAGTGTGAATGGACGGAGAAACTGACGACTTGTGGTATGAATGTGACACAGACAGTGGTGCGCACGGATCAGTAGAGCAGACTTAGGACTTAAATATTAATCAGAATAAAACTTTCAACTGTTATCAGCAGTCAAGTGAAACAAATTCATCACGAAATAAATACACTAATCAAGAACTAATATAACTTCACCGCAACTAAACAAGTTCATTATAAACTTACCAAGTTCACCATAAACTTCAACTTACTTGGACTAACTGTAAACAGAAGAAGCTGCCCACAAGCGTCAACATACCTGGACTAACTGTGAACAGAACAAGCTCACCATAAAACTTTAACATACCTGGACTAACTATGAACAGAACAAACAGACCACAAGCGTCGACATACGTGGACTAACTGTGAACAGAACAAACTGACCACAAACTTTAACATACATGGACTAACTGTGAACTGAACAAACTGACCACAAACTTTAACATACCTGGACTAACTGTGAACTGAACAAACTGACCACAAACTTTAACATACCTGGACTAACTGTGAACTGAACAAACTGACCACAAACTTTAAATACCTGGACTAACTGTGAACAGAACAAACTGACCACAAGCGTCAACATACCTGGACTAACTGTGAACAAAACAAGTTCACCTCAAAATTCACCTTACCTGGTCTAACTGTGAACAAAACAAGTTCACCTCAAACATGAACTTACCTGGACTTAGTGTGAACAAAACAAGTTCACCTCGAACTTGAACTTACCTGGACTGACTGTGAACAAAACAAGTTCACCTCACACTTGAACTTACCTGGACTCACCGTGAACAAAACAATCTCACCACAAACATGAACTTACCTTGACTAACTGTGAACAAAACAAGTTCACCTCAAACTTGAACTCACCTGGACTAACTGTGTACAAAAAAAGTTCACCTCGAACTTGAACTTACCTGGACTAACTGTGAACAAAACAAGTTCACCTCAAACTTGAACTTACCTGGACTTAGTGTGAACAAAACAAGTTCACTTCGAACTTGAACTTACCTGGACTGACTGTGAACAAAACAAGTTCACCTCACACATGAACTTACCTGGACTCACCGTGAACAAAACAATCTCACCACAAACTTGAACTTACCTTGACTAACTGTGAACAAAACAAGTTCACCTCAAACTTAAACTTACCTGGACTAACTGTGAACAAAACAAGTTCACCTCAAACTTGAACTCACCTGGACTAACTTACCTTGTGTACAAAACAAGTTCACCTCGAACTTGAACTTACCTGGACTAACTGTGAACAAAACAAGTTCACCTCAAACTTGAACTTACCTGGACTTAGTGTGAACAAAACAAGTTCACCTCAAACTTGAACTTACCTGGACTTAGTGTGAACAAAACAAGTTCACCTCACACTTGAACTTACCTGGACTCACCGTGAACAAAACAATCTCACCACAAACTTGAACTTACCTTGACTAACTGTGAACAAAACAAGTTCACCTCAAACTTGAACTTACCTGGACTAACTGTGAACAAAACAAGTTCACCTCAAACTTGAACTCACCTGGACTAACTGTGTACAAAACAAGTTCACCTTGAACTTGAACTTACCTGGACTAACTGTGAACAAAACAAGTTCACCTAAAACTTGAACTTACCTGGACTTAGAGTGAACAAAACAAGTTCACCTCGAACTTGAACTTACCTGGACTGACTGTGAACAAAACAAGTTCACCTCACACTTGAACTTACCTGGACTAACCGTGAACAGAACAAACTGACCACAAACTTCAACTTACTTGGCCTAAACGAGAACAGAACAAACTCACAAAAAACTTGAACTTACCTGGACTCACTATGAAAAGAACAAACTGACCACAAACTTGAACTTACCTGGACTAACTGTGAACAAAAGAGGTTCACCTCAAACTTGAACTTACCTGGACTAACTGTGAACAAAAGAGGTTCACCTCAAACATGAACTTACCTGGACTAATTGTGAAAGAAAACGGCTCACCACAAACTTCATCTTACCGCGACTCCTCAATTGGGTGATAAAGGTTCAGTAACTTTGGATGTTTGAAGCGGTCAAGTTGTCGGACGCTAAATCGAAGAATTTCTATTATTGTCTCTTTCCTCCTCGGTTTGTAAAGTTTGTCTGCCACTCGCTTTTCGAAAATAAACACTGACGCCACCTACCAGAAGTAAATAGGGAAAACACTTCTTTAAAATTTTATATCTAATACGTCAGTCGATTATTACTGATCTCAAAGACCATAACTTACTAAAGTTTGTTTATCAAACTCTTCACCCGCTACAACAAATCAACAGAATAACTTACTCATAAATATACACACAATACTAGTTTTGTTGACATCTGTGCTTTTAAATAATATATAGTACTCTTGTTTATGTAGTGAGAACTTTGTATTCATGTTTTACTTATATAATTAGTACTCTGTATTCATGCTTTACTTATATAGTAAGTACTTTGTATTCATGTTTTTCTTGTATACTTAGTACTTTGTGTTCATGGTTTACTTATATAGTTAGTACTTTGTATTCATGTTATACTTATATAGTTACTACTTTGTATTCATGTTTCACTTATATAGTTAGTACTTTGTATTCATGTTTTACTTATTTTGTTAGTACTTTGTATTCAAGATTTACTTGTATAGTTAGTATTTTGTATTCGTGTTTTACTTATATTGTTAGTACGTTGTATTCATGTTTTACTTATATAGATATTACTTTTTATTCATGTTCTACTTATATAGTTAGCACTTTCTATTCATTTTTTATTTATATAGTTAGCACTTTCTATTTATTTTTTATTTATATGGTTAGTATTTTGTATTCATGTTTCACTTATATAGTTCCTACTTTGTATTCATGTTTTATTTATTTTGTTAGTCCTTTGTATTCAAGCTTTACTTGTATAGTTAGTACTTTGTATTCGTGTTTTACTTATATCGATATTACTTTCTGTTGATGTTTTACTTGTATAGTTAGTACTTTGTATTCATATTTGTGTGATATAGTTAATACTTTGTATTTATGTTTTACTTATGTAGTTAATACTTTGTTTTCATGTTTTACTTAAATAGTTAGTAATTTGTATTCGTGTTTTACTTATATAGTTAATACTTTGTATTCATGGTTTACTTATATAGTAAGTACTTTGTGTTAATGTTTTACTTATGTAGTTAGTACTTTGTATTCATGTTTTACTTATGTAGTTAATACTTTGTATTCATGTTTTACTTATATAGTTTGTACTTTGTATTCATGTTTTACATACGTAGTTAGTACTTTGTATTCATGTTTTACTTATATAGTTAGTACTTTGTGCTCATGGTTTACTTATATAGTTAATACTTTGTATTCATGTTTTACTTATATAGTTAGTTCCTTGTATTCATGTTTTACTTATATAGTTAGTACTTTTTATTCATATTTTACTTATATATTTAGTACTTGTATTTATGTTTTACTTATATAGTTAGTACTTTGTATTCATGTTTTACTTAAAAAGTTAATATTTCGTATTCATTCTTTAGTTATATAGTTGGTACTTTGTTTTCATGTTTTACATATATAGTTAGTACTTTGTATTCATGTATTACTTATTTAGTTGGTACTTTGTGTTAAAGGTTTACTTATATAGTTAGTACTTTGTATTCATGTTTTACTTTTCCAGTTAGTACTTTGTATTCATGTTTCACTTATATGGTTAGTACTTTGTATTCATGTTTTACTTAATTCGTTAGTACTTTGTATTCATGTTTTACTTGTATAGTTAGTATTTTGTATGCGTGTTTTACTTATATAGTTACTACTTTGTGTTCATGGTTTACTTATATAATTAGTACTTTGTATTCATGCTTTACTTATATAGTAAGTACTTTGTATTCATGTTTTTCTTGTATAGTTAGTACTTTGTGTTCATGGTTTACTTATATAGTTAGTACTTTGTATTCATGTTATACTTATATAGTTACTACTTTGTATTCATGTTTCACTTATATAGTTAGTACTTTGTATTCATGTTTTACTTATTTTGTTAGTACTTTGTATTCAAGATTTACTTGTATAGTTAGTATTTTGTATTCGTGTTTTACTTATATTGTTAGTACGTTGTATTCATGTTTTACTTATATAGATATTACTTTCTATTCATGTTCTACTTATATAGTTAGCACTTTCTATTCATTTTTTTTATTTATATAGTTAGCACTTTCTATTCATGTTTTATTTATATGGTTAGTACTTTGTATTTATGTTTTACTTTTGTAGTTAGTACTTTGTATTCATGTTTTACTTGTATCGTTAGTATTTTGTATGCGTGTTTTACTTATATAGTTACTACTTTGTGTTCATGATTTACTTATATAATTAGTACTTTGTATTCATGCTTTACTTATATAGTAAGTACTTTGTATTCATGTTTTTCTTGTATAGTTAGTACTTTGTGTTAATGGTTTACTTATATAGTCAGTACTTTGTATTCGTGTTATACTTGTATAGTTAGTATTTTGTATTCGTGTTTTACTTATATTGTTAGTACTTTGTATTCATGTTATACTTGTATAGTTAGTATTTTGTATTCATGTTTTACTTATTTAGATATTACTTTGTATTCATGTTTTATTTATATGGTTAGTATTTTGTATTCATGTTTTACTTATATAGTTAGTACTTTGTATTCATGTTTTACTTACTTAGTTACTATTTTGAATTAATGTTTTACTTATATAGTTACTACTTTGTATTCATGTTTCACTTATATAGTTAGTACTTTGTATTCATGTTTTACTTATTTTGTTAGTACTTTGTATTCAAGATTTACTTGTATAGTTAGTATTTTGTATTCGTGTTTTACTGATATTGTTAGTACTTTGTATTCATGTTTTACTTATGTAGTTAATACTTTGTATTCATGTTTTACTTATATAGTTAGTACTTTGTATTCATGTTTTACTTAAAAAGTTAATATTTCGTATTCATTCTTTACTTATATAGTTAGTACTTTGTTTTCATGTTTTACATATATAGTTAGTACTTTGTATTCATGTATTACTTATTTAGTTGGTACTTTGTGTTAAAGGTTTTTTATATAGTTAGTACTTTGCAGTCATGTTTTATTTATATAGTTACTACTTTGTATTCATGTTTCACTTATATAGTTAGTACTTTGTATTCATGTTTTACTTAATTTGTTAGTACTTTGTATTCATGCTTTACTTGTATAGTTAGTATTTTGTATGCGTGTTTTACTTATATAGTTAGCACTTTGTATTCATGTTTTACTTATACAGATATTACTTTCTATTCATGTTTTACTTATATTGTTAGTACTTTGTATTCATGTTTTACTTATTTTGTTAGTGCTTTGTATTCAAGGTTTACTTGTATAGTTAGTATTTTGTATTCGTGTTTTACTTATTTTGTTAGTACGTTGTATTCATGTTTTACTTATATAGATATTACTTTCTATTCATGTTCTACTTATATAGTTAGCACTTTCTATTCATTTTTTATTTATATAGTTAGCACTTTCTATTCATGTTTTATTTATATGGTTAGTACTTTGTATTTATGTTTTACTTTTGTAGTTAGTACTTTGTATTTATGTTTTACTTTTGTAGTTAGTACTTTGTATTCATGTTTTACTTGTATAGTTAGTATTTTGTATGCGTGTTTTACTTATATAGTTACTACTTTGTGTTCATGGTTTACTTATATAATTAGTACTTTGTATTCATGCTTTACTTATATAGTAAGTACTTTGTATTCATGTTTTTCTTGTATAGTTAGTACTTTGTGTTAATGGTTTACTTATATAGTTAGTACTTTGTATTCATGTTATACTTGTATAGTTAGTATTTTGTATTCGTGTTTTACTTATATTGTTAGTACGTTGTATTCATGTTTTACTTATTTAGATATTACTTTCTATTCATTTTTTATTTATATAGTTAGCACTTTCTATTCATGTTTTATTTATATGGTTAGTACTTTGTATTCATGTTTTACTTACTTAGTTACTATTTTGAATTTATGTTTTACTTATATAGTTACTACTTTGTATTCATGTTTCACTTATATAGTTAGTACTTTGTATTCATGTTTTACTTATTTTGTTAGTACTTTGTATTCAAGATTTACTTGTATAGTTAATATTTTGTATTCGTGTTTTACTTATATTGTTAGTACGTTGTATTCATGTTTTACTTATATAGTTACTACTTTGTATTCATGTTTCACTTATATAGTTAGTACTTTGTATTCATGTTTTACTTATTTTGTTAGTACTTTGTATTCAAGATTTACTTGTATAGTTAGTATTTTGTATTCGTGTTTTACTGATATTGTTAGTACTTTGTATTCATGTTTTACTTATGTAGTTAATACTTTGTATTCATGTTTTACTTATATAGTTAGTACTTTGTATTCATGTTTTACTTAAAAAGTTAATATTTCGTATTCATTCTTTACTTATATAGTTAGTACTTTGTTTTCATGTTTTACATATATAGTTAGTACTTTGTATTCATGTATTACTTATTTAGTTGGTACTTTGTGTTAAAGGTTTTTTATATAGTTAGTACTTTGTAGTCATGTTTTATTTATATAGTTACTACTTTGTATTCATGTTTCACTTATATAGTTAGTACTTTGTATTCATGTTTTACTTAATTTGTTAGTACTTTGTATTCATGCTTTACTTGTATAGTTAGTATTTTGTATGCGTGTTTTACTTATATAGTTAGCACTTTGTATTCATGTTTTACTTATATAGATATTACTTTCTATTCATGTTTTACTTATATAGTTAGTACTTTGTATTCATGTTTTACTTATATAGTTAATATTTTGTATTCATGTTTTACTTGTATAGTTAGTATTTTGTATGCGTGTTTTACTTATATAGTTACTACTTTGTTTTCATGCTTTACTTATATAGTAAGTTCTTTGTATTCATGTTTTTCTTGTATAGTTAGTACTTTGTGTTCATGGTTTACTTATATAGTTAGTACTTTGTATTCATGTTATACTTGTATAGTTAGTATTTTGTATTCGTGTTTTACTTATATTGTTAGTACGTTGTATTCATGTTTTACTTATATAGATATTACTTTCTATTCATGTTCTACTTATATAGTTAGCACTTTCTATTCATTTTTTATTTATATAGTTAGCTCTTTCTATTTATTTTTTATTTATATGGTTAGTATTTTGTATTCATGTTTCACTTATATAGTTAGTACTTTGTATTCATGTTTTACTTATTTTGTTAGTACTTTGTATTCAAGATTTACTTGTATAGTTAGTATTTTGTATTCGTGTTTTACTTATATTGTTAGTACGTTGTATTCATGTTTTACTTATATAGATATTACTTTCTATTCATGTTCTACTTATATAGTTAGCACTTTCTATTCATTTTTTTTATTTATATAGTTAGCACTTTCTTTTCATGTTTTATTTATATGGTTAGTACTTTGTATTTATGTTTTACTTTTGTAGTTAGTACTTTGTATTCATGTTTTACTTGTATCGTTAGTATTTTGTATGCGTGTTTTACTTATATAGTTACTACTTTGTGTTCATGGTTTACTTATATAATTAGTACTTTGTATTCATGCTTTACTTATATAGTAAGTACTTTGTATTCATGTTTTTCTTGTATAGTTAGTACTTTGTGTTAATGGTTTACTTATATAGTCAGTACTTTGTATTCGTGTTATACTTGTATAGTTAGTATTTTGTATTCGTGTTTTACTTATATTGTTAGTACTTTGTATTCATGTTATACTTGTATAGTTAGTATTTTGTATTCATGTTTTACTTATTTAGATATTACTTTGTATTCATGTTTTATTTATATGGTTAGTATTTTGTATTCATGTTTTACTTATATAGTTAGTACTTTGTATTCATGTTTTACTTACTTAGTTACTATTTTGAATTAATGTTTTACTTATATAGTTACTACTTTGTATTCATGTTTCACTTATATAGTTAGTACTTTGTATTCATGTTTTACTTATTTTGTTAGTACTTTGTATTCATGATTTACTTGTATAGTTAGTATTTTGTATTCGTGTTTTACTGATATTGTTAGTACTTTGTATTCATGTTTTACTTATGTAGTTAATACTTTGTATTCATGTTTTACTTATATAGTTAGTACTTTGTATTCATGTTTTACTTAAAAGTTAATATTTCTGTATTCATTCTTTACTTATATAGTTATTACTTTGTTTTCATGTTTTACATATATAGTTAGTACTTTGTATTCATGTATTACTTATTTAGTTGGTACTTTGTGTTAAAGGTTTTTTATATAGTTAGTACTTTGTAGTCATGTTTTATTTATATAGTTACTACTTTGTATTCATGTTTCACTTATATAGTTAGTACTTTGTATTCATGTTTTACTTAATTTGTTAGTACTTTGTATTCATGCTTTACTTGTATAGTTAGTATTTTGTATGCGTGTTTTACTTATATAGTTAGCACTTTGTATTCATGTTTTACTTATATAGATAGTACTTTGTATTCATGTTTTACTTATTTTGTTAGTACTTTGTATTCAAGATTTACTTGTATAGTTAGTACTTTGTATTCGTGTTTTACTGATATTGTTAGTACTTTGTATTCATGTTTTACTTATGTAGTTAATACTTTGTATTCATGTTTTACTTATATAGTTAGTACTTTGTATTCATGTTTTACTTAAAAAGTTAATATTTCGTATTCATTCTTTACTTATATAGTTAGTACTTTGTTTTCATGTTTTACATATATAGTTAATTACTTTGTATTCATGTATTACTTATTTAGTTGGTACTTTGTGTTAAAGGTTTTTTATATAGTTAGTACTTTGTAGTCATGTTTTATTTATATAGTTACTACTTTGTATTCATGTTTCACTTATATAGTTAGTACTTTGTATTCATGTTTTACTTAATTTGTTAGTACTTTGTATTCATGCTTTTACTTGTATAGTTAGTATTTTTGTATGCGTGTTTTACTTATATAGTTAGCACTTTGTATTCATGTTTTACTTATATAGATATTACTTTCTATTCATGTTTTACTTATATAGTTAGTACTTTGTATTCATGTTTTACTTATATAGTTAATATTTTGTATTCATGTTTTACTTGTATAGTTAGTATTTTGTATGCGTGTTTTACTTATATAGTTACTACTTTGTTTTCATGCTTTACTTATATAGTAAGTTCTTTGTATTCATGTTTTTCTTGTATAGTTAGTACTTTGTGTTCATGGTTTACTTATATAGTTAGTACTTTGTATTCATGTTATACTTGTATAGTTAGTATTTTGTATTCGTGTTTTACTTATATTGTTAGTACGTTGTATTCATGTTTTACTTTTATAGATATTACTTTCTATTCATGTTCTACTTATATAGTTAGCACTTTCTATTCATTTTTTATTTATATAGTTAGCTCTTTCTATTTATTTTTTATTTATATGGTTAGTATTTTGTATTCATGTTTCACTTATATAGTTACTACTTTGTATTCATGTTTTACTTATTAAAGTTAGAACTTTGTATTCATGTTTTACTTATATAGTTAGTACTTTGTATTCATGTTTTACTTATATAGTTAATATTTTGTATTCATGTTTTTCTTGTATAGTTAGTATTTTGTGTTCATGTTTTACTTATATAGTTAGTACTTTGTATTCATGTTTTTCTTGTATAGTTAGTACTTTGTATTCATGTTTTACTTATATAGTTAGTACTTTGTATTCATGTTTTACTTCCGTAGTTAGCACTTTGTATTCATGTTTTACTTATATAGTTAGTAGTTTGAGTCCGTGGATTACTTAATAGCGAATCAAACAAAGCAATATTTACTGACGTTATATGTTTCAGAAACACACAAACGATGAGAAATTTATCACACCTCAGATATAAATATAGTGAAAGTGACAGACAGATCGGAAAACAACACAAACCTTGATTAAACTGAGTTATAGTAAAGTTTCAAACAAATATCTTCTGATTATTACGTTACAATCAGAAACATTTCGCATATTTTGAAGAAAGTAAAAATAAAAAAACAAATTTATCTCGCTCAACGTTTTAATCGTTAGAGACGCGTTTTTCTTCACATTCCGGAAGAGCAAAAACTGCAGCTCATGACTGGGTGTTTGTTATTGACGTGATAACGCTTATACAAGTTATTCATAGCAACTTATAACCGTCAAATTCATCCATAAACATTTCAAAATCGCTGAACAAATTACCTCCACAACGCTATGTATCTTTACAGTGTACAATATCTAATACCCAGTAGATCGGACAACACGTGGAGAACGTTTCAACAACCATAAATCTGTTGACACAGAAAATGTTGCTCAACAGTTTCATCAACCCGGTCGTTCTGTAATTAACTTAATCTCATTGGCAATGAAACCGGCTTGAAACTTGAGACATGTAGAGAGATTGGTTTATCCTGATGGATTGCTACTTTAAATAGTGTTCAGCCTTCTGGACTCTTCAACCGAAGTCCAGTCTGACAAATAAACGTTATTTTCTCGCTCTTCTGAGATGTAACTTTTGTAAATACCTATTAATATTCATTAAACCGTTTTCCATGTTTTCTGTTTTCTTCCACTTATTTCTATTCACTGTTTTCTTGCTGATCAATGTTCATAAGATATCTTACCTTGCTTGATAAATAACAATCAGATGTCCGTTCTAAGTTAATTTTCTAAACAAAACACGTCTACTCTCTTCATATCTTACCATTATCGTGTTTTCAATTTCACTGTCATTTGATATCGCCTCCACGACTGAAAAAGAGAGCACATTTGGTGGGACAAAGAATTGAACCCTTGACCCTCAGATGGGAATTAAGCTTCTAACCATACTGGGCCTCAATGTTTGGAATATTTTCTTAAATATCGTAATTACATCAACGTTATAAAAGGACATCGTTTGGAATATTGTCGTATATAGATAGCCAAACGTGACTTTTGTTTAAGACAAGCAAATAAACGATTATCCTGGTGTCTCTGGGATATTTTTTAATGTACGTGTAGTGAAGTAGATTACTATACGATTTGAATAACTGTGAATAGACGAATGAAAAGTGTTTGTTTTAACCAAGAGATTCTAGAATTGAAATGACTAGACTGATGACAAGTGTTTGTTTTAACCAAGAGATTCTAGAATTGAAATGACTAGACTGACGACAAGTGTTTGTTTTAACCAAATAATTCTAGAATTGAAATGACTAGACTGATGACAAGTGTTTGTTTTAACCAAGAGATTCTAGAATTGAAATGACTAGACTGATGACAAGTGTTTGTTTTAACCAAGAGATTCTAGAATTGAAATGACTAGACTTATGACAAGTGTTTGTTTTAACCAAGAGATTCTAGAATTGAAATGACTAGACTGATGACAAGTGTTTGTTTTAACCAAATAATTCTAGAATTGAAATGACTAGACTGATGACAAGTGTTTGTTTTAACAAGAGATTCTAGAATTGAAATGACTAGACTGATGACAAGTGTTTGTTTTAACCAAATAATTCTAGAATTGAAATGACTAGACTGATGACAAGTGTTTGTTTTAACCAAATAATTCTAGAATTGAAATGACTAGACTGATGACAAGTATTTGTTTTAACCAAGAGATTCTAGAATTGAAATGACAAGACTGATGACAAGTGTTTGTTTTAACCAAGAGATTCTAGAATTGAAATGACTAGACTGATGACAAGTGTTTGTTTTAACCAAGAGATTCTAGAATTAAACGGTAATACGAGATAAACCATAGCCAAAGATTTTGAACTATAGCCTAATACTATGGTTGAGTCAGAACGAAGAATATATTAGAGGAAATCGTTTCTTTAAGAACTTTAAATTCTTTGACTTACATCGGAAGTTGCATTATTTTAATCCAAGCTAATTCATAATTATCTCCCCAGGCGGTCTTTATGTTCACTTCCGGTTAGTAATGTTTTCTTGGGTCACTAGATATTGATTGATATAAGCGCAGGTGTCTAACTCTTGACATGTGTGGATATATATAGGAAAATATACTAATACTGGTGAAATTATGGTAGGAGGTATATTCTGGCGCCAGAGCACGTGCTCAGATATGCCATACTTGATGATTTGGCCACGATAGGACCTCTAACAACCAAACGTTTTCACTCCGTATTTAACAAGACGAAACCGGAGGAGAGAACGGTTGCCATGACAACAAGAAGTACGTGTGAACGGTGTCATTCAGTCATGCAAAATATTTCGTTGACCGTTGTGATAAGAAATGGTTTTCATACATCATTAGAAGTGAGGTGTACTCCGTCACATCATTAAAATTTTCGGTAACGGAGTGGAACATAACAACTTTCATTGATTTGGCTTTTTATTTTAGTTGAGTACTTGAATGTCCTCAGCTAATTAATAATAAACTGAAATAGTCAGATTCCATAAGAAAAACTCCAAACCTAAGAGTCTTTGTTAATTAACATTTTAAAGGTACGTATACTTTAGAAGTTTCTTGGTAAAATAGTGTTTAATATTTCACGTGTAATGTTACTTTATTTTTACTTGTTAACAATGTTTTCGAACGTTATGGTTGCATCTAAGAAATTTAACAATATCGGGTAGATGGGTGCGTTCTACTGAAGGAAACCATTTCTATTAAATGGGCAAGGTAGGTCATTGCGCAGAAGACAAATTTTGTTGTTCTAATAATTTCTCCCATAAACTACCAAACTTGAAGGCTTATAGCGCTAAAAATCGGGTTTCATTACAAGTTGTGAGCAGAACAAAGATAGCTATTGTGTAGCATTGTATTATACAACAAACTTGTTTATTTTTGTCTAACTATCAGACATCAAGATGATTCTAAGCATGTAACTTTGATAAAGTAGTTGAATATCCTTGTCCTCTCCTCTGGAAGAGATCGGGTTTCATTACAAGTGGTGAGCAGAACAAAGATAGCTATTGTGTAGCATTGTATTATACAACAAACTTGTTTATTTTTGTCTAACTATCAGACATCAAGATGATTCTAAGCATGTAACTTTGATAAAGTATTTGAATATCCTTGTCCTCTCCTCTGGAAGAGATCGGGTTTCATTACAAGTGGTGAGCAGAACAAAGATAGCTTTTGTGTAGCATTGTATTATACAACAAACTTGTTTATTTTTGTCTAACTATCAGACATCAAGATGATTCTAAGCAAGTAACTTTGATAAAGTATTTGAATATCCTTGGCCTCTCCTCTGGAAGAGTTGTTTCCAGACCATCTGGACTCATTTGACTGATGCTACATTTCTTCAGTATTTAAGGAGAGTGGACGGTCACTGAATTACGTCCACTTTCGCCTTCTTCAGGGAATGTGCCGATAACATTAGCACGAAGGGATCGCAGGTCAACAAGTAAGATGATTTCACAGCTGACCACACCATCATATTGGCACACCGAGGGTGTCACGATACCAATTGTACCATTCCACAGGATGAGAAGATCAATAGGTGTCCTTCACTGCTGAATACGTTTCTTTTCTTTATGCGAATTGATGTAACTATTAACAGTTTTTCGGGTCTCGAAGTAAGTAACTGAAGGCTTCAGCGAGCTGTGCATGAGCTGTTTTACTAAAGTGTCTTAACCATTGATTTCACAACTTGACACATCTGACTCAGTTCAGAACAACATATTGTGATTGAGCTGTTCCCGTTGTCTTTTTTGACGTTAATGGTGAACTGGTTCAATGACGTATTTATTTTATTTAACTAGTGATTTTTGTACCATAACGATCATAAATTTAAAGATAGATAAGCGGATAAAAATAGCTAGTTATTTTGATTTCACCTAGCTAGTGTAACATACAGCTGGTTCTTAGAATTACTTGAAAGAGGTGGGTATTTGAATAAACATTTCTTATATTTGTCACAGTGGACACAATGATCAGGTATTTGTCACAGTGGACTCAATGATCAGGTATTTGTCACAGTGGACTCAGTGATCAGGTATTTGTCACAGTGGACTCAGTGATCAGGTATTTGTCACAGTGGACTCAGTGATCAGGTATTTGTCACAGTGAACTTAATGATCAGGTATTTGTCACAGTGGACTCAACGATCAGGTATTTGTCACAGTGGACTGAATGACCAGGTATTTGTCACAGTCGACTCAATGATCAGGTATTTGTCACAGTGGACTCAATGATCAGGTATTTGTCACAGTGGACACAACGATTAGAAATTTGTCACAGTTGACACAATGATCAGGTATTTGTCACAGTGGACACAATGATCAGGTATTTGTCACAGTGGACACAACGATTAGAAATTTGTCACAGTGGACACAATGATCAGGTATTTGTCACAGTGGACACAATGATCAGGTATTTGGATAAAATATTTCTTTATTATTATCGTTACTCATTGATTAACGTGAAAGTTTCCTTCTTTGTTTTAAATCTAGTGCCATACTTAGTGTAAGAAACAGTTAAAACATGAAGACATATCATTTAAGATGATCTCTTATGAGTAGACGGTCAGTGCATATCTTGGTTTATTTTTATTTTTGCTATTGAGAGCTGATGATTTCCAACATTTGAACCTTGACTCAATCTGCATAACCGAATAAATAACAAAGAATAAATAACATCACCTTAGAAAAAATGATTAAAAAGTTATTTGACAAAGTAAACGTTCGTTGAAGTGGAACACCTTCTCAGCTAAGAATCACCCTCATTTGTAAATCAGTAGGCTTATAACGTTACAAGTATAGTTTTGATACTTGTGAACTGGTAAAACTAAATAAGCCCATTGTGTATCTTAATAGGAAACAATAAAAAAACCAAAATATTAAGAAAAACAACCAACCACTTTGTAGCAAGTACATAATATTAAGAAAAACAACCAATCACTTTGTAGAAAGTACATAATATTAAGAAAAACAACCAACCACTTTGTAGCAAGTACATAAAATATGTTTTAAATTTTTAAAACATTTACCAGACTAGGTTATTCTAATGTTTATAAAATGTGGCTATTACCAGTAAATTGATATAATTATGAATATTATATTGTAATGTTTATAAAATGTGGCTATTACCAGTAAGTTGATATAATTATGTATATTATTTGTAATGTTTATAAAATGTGGCTATTACCAGTAAATTGATATAATTATGAATATTGTATTGTAATGTTTATAAAATGTGGTTATTACCAGTAAATTGATATAATTATGTATATTATATTGTAATGTTTATAAAATGTGGTTATTACCAGTAAATTGATATAATTATGTATATTATATTGTAATGTTTATAAAATGTGGCTATTACCAGTAAATTGATATAATTATGTATATTATATTGTAATGTTTATAAAATGTGGCTATTACCAGTAAATTGATATAATTATGAATATTGTATTGTAATGTTTATAAAATGTGGTTATTACCAGTAAATTGATATAATTATGTATATTATATTGTAATGTTTATAAAATGTGGTTATTACCAGTAAATTGATATAATTATGTATATTATATTGTAATGTTTATAAAATGTGGCTATTACCAGTAAATTGATATAATTATGTATATTATATTGTAATGTTTATAAAATGTGGCTATTACCAGTAAATTGATATAATTATGTATATTATATTGTAATGTTTATAAAATGTGGCTATTACCAGTAAATTGATATAATTATGTATATTATTTGTAATGTTTATAAAATGTGGTTATTACCAGTAAGTTGATATAATTATGAATATTGTATTTTAATGTTTATAAAATGTGGCTATTACCAGTAAGTTGATATAATTATGTATATTATATTGTAATGTTTATAAAATGTGGCTATTACCAGTAAATTGATATAATTATGAATATTGTATTGTAATGTTTATAAAATGTGGCTATTACCAGTAAATTGATATAATTATGTATATTATATTGTAATGTTTATAAAATGTGGTTATTACCAGTAAATTGATATAATTATGAATATTATATTCTAATGTTTATAAAATGTGGCTATTACCAGTAAATTGATATAATTATGTATATTATATTGTAATGTTTATAAAATGTGGCTATTACCAGTAAATTGATATAATTATGTATATTATATTGTAATGTTTATAAAATGTGGCTATTACCAGTAAATTGATATAATTATGTATATTATATTGTAATGTTTATAAAATGTGGTTATTACCAGTAAGTTGATATAATTATGAATATTGTATTTTAATGTTTATAAAATGTGGCTATTACCAGTAAGTTGATATAATTATGTATATTATTTGTAATGTTTATAAAATGTGTCTATTACCAGTAAATTGATATAATAATGAATATTATATTGTAATGTTTATAAAATGTGGCTATTACCAGTAAATTGATATAATTATGTATATTATATTGTAATGTTTATAAAATGTGGCTATTACCAGTAAATTGATATAATTATGAATATTATATTGTAATGTTTATAAAATGTGGCTATTACCAGTAAATTGATATAATTATGAATATTGTATTTTAATGTTTATAAAATGTGGCTATTACCAGTAAATTGATATAATTATGTATATTATATTGTAATGTTTATAAAATGTGGCTATTACCAGTAAATTGATATAATAATGAATATTATATTGTAATGTTTATAAAATGTGGCTATTACCAGTAAATTGATATAATTATGAATATTATATTGTAATGTTTATAAAATGTGGCTATTACCAGTAAATTGATATAATTATGAATATTGTATTTTAATGTTTATAAAATGTGGCTACAATTACTCCTTGTTTTAAACACATATGACAGTTTTATCCTAGTATTTATAATTTATTATGTGATTTTTAGATACATGAATACTTGTTCTGATATTGAAACCTCATAACGTTTTCAAAATTGGGCCTTCACAATTCTAGATAAAGCCTTGAGAAATTAAAAGCTTTTATTTAAACGAATAGCCTATTCCAGGATGTTCACATGTTCTTCGTCCGCGGGCTATAACTTCTTGCTTGTGCGAGTCTCACGTGAAAGATTATAAAAAAAGTTATTGAATTCTTTACTTTGACGCTATATATATATGTATAACATCTCTTAAATATCACAGTCTCTCGTACACACACACGAAGATCCAGGATACAAAGGTTTTTCACCCATTACTTCAGACGTTTCCCATTATGTTAGGCTTATGTTGAAGTCAATATGTTTGTTATTAAGGTTGGCTGCTGCTGGTGAGGAAACAATATTTGTAGTGATAACTGAAAAGTCTTATCGTTGTATTACCACCGAGGGACATGTTGAGGGAGTGAAAGTTGTAAAACCACATGTATATTTTGCGATAACTGAAAAGTCTTATCGTTGTATTACCACCGAGGGACATGTTGAGGGAGTGAAATTTGTAAAACCACATGTATATTTTGCGATAACTGAAAAGTCCTATCGTTGTATTACCAACGAGGGACATTTTGAGGCAGTGAAAGCTATAAAACCACATGTATATTTTCACTAATAAATAAATAACCTTCGTTCCGTTGTTCGTGAGTTAGTACAGAACGGAAGACGTTGTAAAAAATATGTAAAGGTAAATAAACGTCAATATCTGTGTGTATCTGCTTTATATAAATAAACGTCAATAAATGTGTGTTCCTGTTTCATACAAATAAAATCAATAAATGTATGTTCCTGTTTCATACAAATAAAATCAATAAATGTGTGTTCCTGTTTCATATAAATAAACGTCAATATGTCGATCTATTTATTTCTTATAAATGAACATCAATACGTCTGTGTATCTGATCTACATAAAGAAACGGCAATATCTATTCCACATAAATAAACGTCAATACGTCTGTGTATCTTTTCCTTATACGTTTCTTGATCAATGAGCACCAAACTTGGCACAGTGATACAGGATGACATGAGGAAGATGACACAGGATGACATGAGGAAGATGATACAGGATGACATGAGGAAGATGATACAGGATGACATGAGGAAGATAATACAGGATGACATGAGGAAGATGATACAGGATGACATGAGGAAGGTGATACAGGATGACATGAGGAAGGCGATACAGGATGACATGAGGAAGATGATGGAGGGGATTAGACCACCATATAATTTCATATCTAATTTTGTAAATCACTTTTTATTACATTTATATATGTACAGTTTCTTTCAATAATATTCACTCCTACCAATAACGTCACATTTCGATGAAATACGAATAATGCAAACAATGTTTTTAATAGACTTGTTTCTTTCCAAAACTTTAATGATTGAACTAACAATTGTTATGCCTGAAGAATGTGGAAAGTCAGCGAAACCTGCAAAGAAAATATACATATTGGAATTTGTTGATTGCAGTATTTAGTACCCTAAATCAGTACTGGGTGGCAGTAAATACTGCTGTGAGGTTTTTTGGAGTCTGCACAATGGATGGTATAATTGTTTCCTATTTTACCTGACAAAATTGCTCCAATTCTGACAAGTTCGTTGGAGATCATTACTGGACTCAATCCATAAATCTCACCATAATTTTTTTATTAGCTTCATTAAGAATTTTGACTAGACCACTCCAGGAAATCCTCTTTAACCTCGTGCTTGTCGAGATGTGAATTTCCGACATATTTTTACATTATTAACTGATCCAAGCTGGTTTTCCTCTAGGATTTTTGTGTATTTGGCACCACTTATCATCCCCTCAATCTTGAGAACCTTCCCCATAACATAATGCTGCCACCACTTATCATCCCCTCAATCCTGAGAACCTTCCCCATAACATAATGCTGCCACCACTTATCATCCCTCAATCCTGAGAACCTTCCCCATAACATAATGCTGCCACCACTTATCATCCCCTCAATCCTGAGAACCTTCCCCATAACATAATGCTGCCACCACTTATCATCCCCTCAATCCTGAGAACCTTCCCCATAACATAATGCTGCCACCACTTATCATTCCCTCAATCCTGAGAACCTTCCCCATAACATAATGCTGCCACGACTTATCATCCCTCAATCTTGAGAACCTTCCCCATAACATCAATAATGCTGCCACCACTTATCATTCCCTCAATCCTGAGAACCTTCCCCATAACATAATGCTGCCACCACTTATCATTCCCTCAATCCTGAGAACCTTCCCCATAACATAATGCTGCCACTACTTATCATTCCCTCAATCCTGAGAACCTTCCCCATAACATAATGCTGCCACCACTTATCATCCCTCAATCCTGAGAACCTTCCCCATAACATAATGCTGCCACCACTTATCATCCCTCAATCCTGAGAACCTTCCGCATAACATAATGCTGCCACCAACATGATTACCACATGAGGTTTAAGCCTCAGTTGAAAGTTTCGTGAATGCTTAAACAGCAAAATCCTTGGAGAATGCTGTGTGGAGGGTGAATGACACTTTATTGATCATGACACTTTATTTTTGTTACACTGTCATTGTCTTAAGAAGGAAACAAAGAAGTACTGATTATTATCCTTTGTTACACAGGTGTTTTCATTTCACCTGTCCAACTGACGGTTACTCCAACTAGTTATAAATACTTTTTCTTACCTCTTTTGATATATGTTTTTTCTTGTGTTTTTTTTTTACAGTTTCATGCGTTAACACTTAATAATTACGTTTAAGTATTAACATCTTATTAGCGCAGTTTGGTTCAGCAAGCAGATGTTTAAATCCTATGGTATGAATGTTCTCCAGTAGAACAACAATGTCTTACAAACATACAACGCTAAAGTACAGGGCTCGATTCCTTCCAGTGGACAAAACAGATAATCTAATGTGGCTTTGCTCAAAACAAGCAACTTTATATCAGTATTACAATGTATTTGTTTGTGAGTTTCTTGTTAAATCCAATGTGTTATCTGCGCTATGCCCACGACGGGTATCGAAACCCGTTCTTCTTAACGTTAAAACTATCAGACAGGGTTAATGGAAAGGTTACAATAATCCTTAAGTACATTTTTGTTGTTATCAGAATCGTTTTACTGAATATTGGTCACCAATGTACGACCAGAATTGAACGGTTCGATTCATTGATGTACATAAAAGAAAAATAACACACGTTACTGCCTTACAAAATAACACTGATAACTCATAGAAGGATAAGTAGGTACACAGTTACAACAGTTTTTATCACTGCCTTATATTGATGTTAAATTAATTATATTTTTTATTAACAGGCTACATCGATACAACAGTTTGTATCACCCACTGCTTCATATTGATGTTGATTTAATTATATCTTCTATTAACAAGCTACATCGATAGAACAGTTTGTATCATTATTTTACATTCTTTTAATTTAATTATATATCTTTTAACTGGCTTCATCAATACAACAGTTTGTATTACTACCTTATATTGATGCTAATTTAATTATATCTTCTATTAACAGGCTGCATAGTTACAACAGTTTGTATTACTACCTTATATTATTGTTAATTTAATTATATCTTTTATTAACAGGCTGCATAGTTACAACAGTTTGTATTAGTACCTTATATTGTTGTTAATTTAATTATATATTCTGTTATGAGACTGCTGTTGTTTTGTTGTTATTCCGCACAAAGCTACACAAAGGGCTATCTATGCTCTGCCCACCATGAGTATTGAAACCCGGTTTCTAATAGTATAAGTCCGCAGATATATCGTTGTGCTACTGATGGGATTAACAGGTTGTATGGTTACAACAGTTTATATGATTATCTTACATTATTGCTACACTAATTGTATCTTTTGATAACAGGAGGCAGATGTATACTTACAATAGCATGTATCATTATTTTATTTTGTTTTAAATTCAACAATATCTTTTGTTAACAAGTTGAATAGTCACAATAGTTTGTAGCATTATCTATATATATTGTCGTTTATCTAGATATGTTTCGGTCAAAAGTCTGCATAATCCCAATGTTTGTATTATTATTGTATACTGTTGAATTTGATTTTAAAAGTTTTTTTTTTAAAAGTTGCATGAATATAACAGTTGATATTATTTTCTTGTATTGTTGTTTATTTCATTATAACTTCTGTTAAGAGGTTTAGTAGTTATAACAGTTTTTACAAATATATTATATTGTTGTTAATCTAATTGCATTTGCTTTAAAAATATCATATGTATAATAGTTTGCATCATTATCTTACATTGCTTCTAATTTAATTATAATGTGTAATAAAAGTTGCATAATTACAGAGTAGTGTAAATAATTATCTTATATTGTTCTTAAATTAATTATGTTTCCCTTCAATAGGCTTTACAGTAAGAGAGATTTCCATAATTATCTTATATTGATTTTAATTTAGTTATATTCTTTGTAAATAGACTCCATATTTACAAGTTTGTATCATTTTTCTATTCTGTTGTAACAATAGTTACAATAGTTTGTATTATTTTATTATATTGTTGTTAATTTAATTATGTGTTCTATTAAAAGGCTGCATAGTTACAGAAGTTGGCATCATTATCTAGTATCGTTTTAAAATTTGACTATATGTATATCTTCTGTTAAGATACTCTACAATTACAACAATTTTTATCATTATTATATATTGTTGTTTATATAACTATGTCTCCGGCTTAAAGGCTTCATAGTTGCAATAGTTTGTATTTTATTATCTGATATTGTTGTTAACTTAATAATATATTTTGCGTTAACAGTCACAACCTTTTGTATCATTGTTATATCTTATTGTTAATTTAATACTATGTTCTGTTAACTGACTAAATTGTAACAACAGTTCGTATCATTATTTTTAACTTAACTAATAACTTCTGTTAACACATTGCATAGTTAAAATAGTTTGTATCATTAACTTATATTCCTGTTAATTTCATTGTATTTTCTGTTAGCAAGCTGTATAGTTGCAATAGTTTGTATTTTATTATCTGATATTGTTGTTAATTTAGTTATATCTTCTGTTAACAGACTTCATAGTTAAAACGCTTTTTACCATAATCTTATATTTTTTTTAAATTTAATTATACCTTTTGTGTTAACAGACTGAATACTACTAATAATAGTTTGTATTATTATCTTATATTATTGTTAATTTAATTATATATTCTGTTAGTAGGTTGTGTTGTTACAACAGTTTGTGTCATTATGTTTTCTCATTGTGAATTCAATTATATAACTTTTGTTTATAGGTTACATAGTTACAATAATTTCTATCATTATGATATATTGTTATTAACAGAATTGTTAAACACTTTATATATGCAAAAACGGCTCGTTTGGGTTGAGAAAATATTTTACATAGAAGAGCGAACAACGTTTCGACCTTCTTCGGTCATCGTCAGGTTCACAAAGAAAGAAAGAGGTAAGTCAAATAAACACAACATAATCATAGAAAACACTCAAATACTAAATAAAGAAACAAACATAAACAAACGAAAAATTAAAGAAGCCTTACTTATATAACAACTTAAACCAAAAATAAACCAAAACAAAGGAACACCTTTATACCCATATTAAAAATAATAAAATAAATAATATAAAATTATATATTCAAACATCTAACATCGGCCTCTACATTCCGACACTCAGTTACACAACTCCTTTCAAACATGTGGTCAGCTTCCGGTCAGTTACCTCTTTCTTTCTTTGTGAACCTGACGATGACCGAAGAAGGTCGAAACGTTGTTCGCTCTTCTCAACCCAAACGAGCCGTTTTCACATAAATATTTCTCTACAAGTGGGTGTTCTCGACATCACTGATTGTTAAACACTTTGTACCATCTTATATTATTGTTAATTGAGCTATATCTTCTGTTAACTAGTCATATAGTTAAAACACTTTGCCTTACTATTTTATAACATTATTAAATGAAGCATGTCTCTTTAACAGGCTGAGTAGTTTCAACAGTTCCTATGATTATCTTATATTGTTTTTAATTTAATTATATCTTCTGTTAACAGGCTTCAAAGTTACAACACTTTCTCAGCATACTGTTATATTTTTGTTATCTTAATTATATGCTTTGTGTTAATAATTTAAACAGTTACAACAGTTTACGTCATTATATAAAACGGCTGTTGTGGAAAGCTTTATGTAGAGTAATCATTTTTACACACATGTTTATCTCTACAAGTGGGTTTTCTCGTCATCACGGGGTTTACATCATTATCTTACATTGATTTTAATATAGTTATACATTCCTTTAAGAATTTATACAGATACAGTAGTCTTTATTATTATCTTATTTTGTACATAACTGAGTTATTTCTTCCTCAAAAAGGTCCATAATTAGAATAGTTTAGGTAATAGCTTAAAATTAATGGATTTTCACTGAATTATGCCTTTTGTTAAGAAGCTTTATGCTTAAATAGTAAGTATAGTTGTATTATATTATTTTCAATTTAAATATATCTTCTTTTAAAATACAGCATAATTACAATAATTCTATTACGTTCTTATTGTTGTGAATTTAATTATGTTTTGTATCAACAGGTTGCATAGTTACAAACTTTGAATCATTATTTTGTATTGTTTTTAATTATATTACATCTTGTATTTAAAGACTACATATTTACAACTTCTGTTATCATTATGATATATTGTGGTTAGTTTAATTATATGCTCTGTTAAGAGGACACATTGTAACACCAGTTATTTTCATTATCTGAGTTTGTTGTTTATTTTAATATATATTCTGTTAACTGGTATCATAGTTACAATAGTTTGTATTATTATATGATTTAAAATTTATCTTGTGTTAAAATCTTGCACAATTACAAGAATTCTAGTATATTCTTTTAACAGACTGCATCACTGCAGTATTTCAACCCTTTAAGGAAAGTCAGAGAAAAGTTAAGTGGAGCAGATTAGTAAATAAATGGTGGCAACAGACTGACTAGGTGTATAGAAATAAGTATAAGAACCAGTATTGAAGAGAAAAAGGTTGTGATCCGAAAACATGCACAATATGAACGACCCCTCCCATTAATAGCAGCATCTCCCCAGAAAGGACTGTGTCCATTAAAGTCCCCCAGAATTAAAAGGGAAGGCGACAACTGTTCAAGAAGATCATCAAGTTATGAATATAGGAGACCAGGACATCAGGTTAAGAGAGAAAACAATGATGCTATGACACAAGGAAATACGAATGGCTTAAACAGTGTATCAAGTGGTAAAGAGATGGTAGGAACATGCTGATCAACCATCAGCGCCATTCCTCCATACATTCGTATAACACACATGTCCTTCTGATACAAATAAAACTGCCAAAAGATAGCTGTATCAGTAGGTTTCATTAAGGAAAGAAACACAAGACGATAGGAGCCAATCAAGACCTTAATGTAGCCCACATTAGCACAGTCTAAATCCACCTCTAGTAAGACCTGGTGGTTTGGACTAGCAAATTATGGGTCGACGGTTTAAATCCACCTCTCGTAAGACCTGGTGGTTTGGACTAGCAAATTATGGGTCGACGGTTTAAATCCACCACTAGTAAGACCTGGTGGTTTGGACTAGCAAATTATGGGTCGACGGTTTGAATCCACCACTAGTAAGACCTGGTGGTTTGGACTAGCATATTATGGGTCGACGGTTTAAATCCAGTCCCCAAACACACTAGTCTCTTCAGTCGTTGTAATTTGTCGCTCAGTCCCACTATTCATTTCATATTAAAGAATAACCCACTAGTTGACAATCGATTATATTAACTAGCTGATTTCCCTCTAGCCTATCTCTTCCTATTTGTGAACGACTAGTTCAGATAACTCTCTTGTAGCTTTGTGTGAAATTCATCTAAACTTACAAACTAACCAAATATTTCTCACAAGAGTGCTCACGGAATGCTGAGTAACAATATGTTCCCTGAACCTGTCTGACGGTGAAAGACAACGTCCTACTTCCTAATCCATTATTGTAAATCATTCAACAGTCTGTATTTCTCTAGATGGTTATTCCAGTTTTATGAACTTATAATGGTGTATTTGACTAAAACCAGAAACAACTCTTTAGTTCTGAAATAATTAAAAAAACATATAATCGTATGGTGAGCAACTGATTTTCCGGTTGGTTAATAATGAAGGTGCCAAATACATTTCCTTGTCTTTTGTAAACTATTTAACCAAAAATATAACGAACTAAAACAGAAAGACTTTATTTTATTACTCCAATTTGTGATATACTTAACCCTAAATCTGAGATAAAGCTAAAGTAGAAACAGGAACTACTTCTGACAGTCTGTAAATTTATGTATTTTGTTATTCCACTTTGTGATATACTTAACCCTAAACCTGAGATAAAGCTGAAGTAGAAACAGGAACTACTTCTGACAGTCTGTAAATTTATGTATTTTGTTAGTGTTCTTTGATTGTTGAAGAAGCACACAATAGGTGAATATCATAAAGTATTTATGTAGAATTTTCAAGCTTGTTTGTGAACTGTTATAGACATTCTATAACCTACATTATAGTAAAACAAATAAAGAAACTGCTGTTGATTATTATGAATTAACTAGAAGTGCGCAGCTAACTAGATATACATAAAAAAGGCTTCGAATATAACACATCGACAAAGATAACAGAGAAAATAGGCAGATAGACTGATTGAAATACAAATAAACAGAACGAAATAATGTAATAACATGAGATACAAATACACAGATAAAGTTGTCTTTAGATAAGTTAATAAATTACATGTACTAAATCAGGAAAGACTGAGACGAGATTAAATTAAGAAAAAGCAAACAGAAAGAGATCAAAGGAAAAGAAGAGAGAAACAAAAGGATGAATCTCAATGTACTGGATTTAATGTCAGTCTCTTCGGGCTGTTTAGATGTCAAGTTTGTGAAACATGTCACAGAAGTAAATAACCCATCTGGCTGGGCAACAACTTTGTCTGAAGATATACGACATTTTCTATTATCAATCACATACGTAAGGTTACATTTAGTGATTTATTGTTGTGTTGTCGAGAAACACTTGCCCGAAGCACGTGCAGCGAAAGAAAAGTTTGGAAAATCACCAACGATACCATTAGTGTTTATTGAAATGCCAATCGATATTTTATTTTTTTAAACCAAACTACTGCGGCACTACGTGCGTGTGTCTAACATATCTCGTTCACTTCTCCCTAAGGCTCAACAATATACGACAGATCGGAGACAATTGTTTCCAGAGGAATCACCTCATTGGCATAGAAACATACGCTTTTAAGGGGGCGAATTTTACTTTTGGCGGGAATATCTGACAGAAGTTTATTCCGGTAAATTTGTTTAACTCAAATATTTCAAATAGCGTAGTTTGACTGTCAAACTAGTGTAGTGTTTTGTTTTGTTTGTTTGTTTATGTCTTCTGTCACGGTTCGCGAATCATAGATCACCTGCTTCAGTTGACAGAAAATATAAAGAAACAAAAAACACCTTAGGGCCTTGAGTGTGTTATATGAGTGACAGTCAAACTACATTACTCGAATAGAGTTGCTCAAGAGTTGACGTTGGAAGTTGTTGACCAACTCCTTTTATTCAAAGACCAAACTATTTAACTGTATTCACTTAGTTTGTTTATCTGTTAACTGTATTTACTTAGTTTGTTTATCTGTTAACTGTATTTACCCAGTTTGTTTATCTGTTAACTGTATTTACCTAGTTTTTTATCTGTTAACTGTATTTACTTAGTTTGTTTATCTGTTAACTGTATTTACTTAGCATTCAAATTAACAACTTAGCATTTTGTTTCCCAGTTTGTTTGGTTTCTATACTTTCTTTGGTAGACCTCTACGCTTGTGTCTCCATAACAGGCAATTGCTGTCCATTTGACAAAGTTTCATCAGTTTCTTTGCTTGTTGAATGTTTTAACTTAACGTTCAAACTACTTATTTAAAATTTTGTTTCCCTATTTACCAAGTTAGTTTATCTGTTGAACGTATCTATTTAACATTCAAACTAACAGCATAATATTTTTTTTTCCTGGTTTATTTCCCTAAAACAATTAATTTATGGCCTTTATCTTCAAATGTACCCCCCGCTAGTACAGCGGTATGTCTCCGGATTTATTAGGTTGAGGAATAATTCGTGAGCGTTTTTAAATAATTTCATTGAAGCATTACATGCAAGACTATACAATACTTCAATGCATGAACACATTACACCCAAAACATTTATTATGATACTTTATTTCATGTAATACCTAGGTATATAGTATGCATTGTTTTAAACGAAATTGCAAGAAATTAAATGCGAAAAGCAGATGGTGTCGAAAATGCTCGATTTTGTCCACTTGACATTCCATTTAATGAGCTGAAAATGAAAGCAAAAATTAAAGACATATGAAAATCAAACACACCATCTATTAGAGCAAAAAATTATCTACCAAATGACATGAAATATTTTGTGAAAGCGTTTCATTTATGAATATATTTTTTTAACTTGAAAAAACGCTCACAAATTATTCCTCAACCCAATACAACGCTAAAATCAGGGTTCGATTCCTCTCGGTGGGGTGAGCAGATAACCCAATGTGCTTTTGTTATAAGAAAAAACACACATCTTCAATGCTTCTATCAACCCCTTGTACCTATTAATTAGCTCATCAGACTTACTCTTCACTATATTGTTAGGCCCTATGTGCACAATAAAAACTTCATTGTTACTAGTCCTCTTCATTATATGTCTTTCTCTGTGTGTTATGTCCTCCATCTTTGCCAAAGTATCACAATCTAACTCGTTTCTCCACTGACAATTCTATCCATATGCTGTGTGAAGGAACAACCTATAACTATAACATATTTAAATTCATAATGTATGTCCTCCTATATTCCCTTTACTTTCCCTCCCTCCAACAGTTTTACCATCTACATAACCCTAGGGTTGAGATCTGTCGTTCAATAGACTAGGATCTTTATAATAAAGTTTACTATTTTTTATCCTAAACTACCGTTTGTAACTTTCTGAATGTCAATGTTAATCTTAACTAATACGTCCTTTACATCTGAGTTCCTTTTGAAGTCCTACTATCATTTCCTTCAGTTTATACTTTTATTTATTCATTTCCTCAACATTAGTTAGAATAGCCTTCAAGTTTTTTTTCCAACCTACAAATTATACATATATATTATCACTATTGGCTTCCTTAAAAGTGTTAAATAGTCCAGAGTTATTAAATAAAACTCGTTCATTACACCTATCGCACCTAACAAACTTGGAACACTTAATTCAAATTTAGTCTTAGCCGTTGCAGAATTAAAATAAACACTCGATACTCTGATTAAATACCAGTAGCCTATTGGTAACACTTTTAAGCCTAAGTTTGACAATTAACTAGTGTTTACGCTGCATTTATAAAATAATGAATTTAATTTATCTTACAATTTCACTGCAAGTTTAATTATAATTAAGCCCAAATAACCGTTACGCATACTAAGCCTAATCTTACATTATTCTACACGTTACACTACTGAATTTTAAATTAAAAACTTACACTTATTGTTTGAGTCCACAATCTTACTAAATCTAGTTTTTGTATTAAATTCTAATTTCTGAAGATAATAATGGTAAAACCAAATAGTGTTCAAAAATCCACAATGTCATAAGAACATTCAACCTTGCTTAATAAATTTTTCCCCGCGTATTTAATTTCTTTATCTGTCAAATGTATTTACTTACAATTCAAACCACTTCACATTTCTCCAGGTTATTCAGTTTTTGTACCTGAATATGGTCGTTCTTCATCTATCTATTTATCTGATTAACATAGACTCGCTCTTTTGTGCTGTACATTTTATTAAACGTTTTATCAACTTCTATTCAGAATGTTAGTTATTCAGATCTCCGTCCGTTTGTTTTCTTTTATGTATGAATAAACTTTGCAAAACCACTCTGAATATGGGCACGACTTCTCTATAAGATCAAATGTGTTATCTCGCGTGGTAAATGTGATGACATCTTGTGTAGGGTTAGATGTGTTATAATGCATAAAAGACGTGATGACATCTTGTGTAGGGTTAGATGTGTTATAATGCATAAAAGACGTAATGACATCTTGTGTAGGGTTAGATGTGTTATAATGCGTAAAAGACGTAATGACACTAGATGTAAGGTCAAATACGTTATCGTGTCTTGATTTTTATATAAAGAGAAATACACCGTGTTGTATGAATGAGTCGTAGCTTTCATGTGACGTCAAATATTCTATAACGTGTGAGTGATTCGACGACATATCATATAATGTAAAATCTTTCATCACGCTCGAAAATGTAACATGATAACGTTTCATGTAAGGTTCAACATGTTAATTTAACAGCAAGTTTCAATGAACTGAGGAGTCCTGACGTCAGACTAAAAATTAGCATTAACATAAGCTAATTTCGTTCTCTTGGTTTCAACAAAGTGATTGTACCAACGTTCTAAGGCAGATATCGACAAATATTTTCAGTTCGAGAATCCAACCCAAAATTTCAGTAGCCCGGTGTACCTAACATAAATTCTCTACTGTTTGTACCGGGAAATAAATACTACGTACATTTATTTACTTTCACAGAAACGAGTGCATACTAACAATCACATGATACCAACAATCACTTGATAGCATTGTCTGAGGTAACTGCCTTTGGTTCCGTATCACTCTAAACATGAACATCGACTGATTGAATTCATCAATGAAGAAGAACATGTCACGAAATTAGTAACGTCTTGTGAAACCGCAGTGTTTCATTCCTGAAAAAAACACGAAGAATCCACCATTAAAGTTCTCGAAACAGAGTTTGTCTTAGGAGTCAAAGAACACGCAAATAGTTCCTCACTTCCGAGAGTCCAGAACAGTTTGGATTTGAGCTGTTTAGCATGTTCTCCGGTGGAAGTATTGGGGTTTACAATGCTAGAACCAAACGTTGGATTCCCTTCGACAGACACAGCAGATAGCCCGAAATGGCTTTGTTATAAGAAAGTACATACGCCCACTCACACATTCTGTCTAGTTCATCCTTACGCACGAATATAATGCCAGAAAATACTAGGCGCCACGATGAAATGTTTAGTCGTCATGACAACCTGGCACCCAGGATTTGTCGAGGCCAGTTCTAGAATGTATAAATAGATATGGTTCGTAATTAAATAAATCTACTGTCTGTCAACGGCGACCGATTTTCTGGTTCCAGTTTCTTAACCCAGAAATATATCGAGAAAATGTACAGTTCAAACTAATGTTTTGTCACTTCATAAGTTATTATACGATGAATAATGATAAAGAATTGATTACTTTATATTTGTGGGTGAGTTTTATTACACAAGTGATTTACGCTTAAATTTAGCTTAATCACAGATTTTGAAAAGTATATCAAAATTACTTACCTTTTTGTCCGACTTGCGCACGGCTTCATAAATTTTCCAGGCCAGCTCGGGTCCAGCACTGCCTACTTGTTGACCCAGGTCATAATACTGAGTAATAGAATTGGCATCCGTGAGAGCAGAGGCTGAAGGCTTCGTCTTGGAGAACATGATGACCTCACGAGGCATGGTGTCTGATGCAGTAACAGAATTCGATCTGACCAAAATAGCAGATCAAACCTGAGAATAGAGCCTACAGGTAGCACAGACCCACTCTTAAAAACTGGCAGAAATGAAACGGACTACCTTCTTTCTACAGGTTATGTTATTACAGTGAACAGTTAGAGCGAAACTTTCAGTTTTTATAATCTGAACTATTTATAATGAGGTGTTGTTATCGCACTATGTCATCTCCGTAAACAGCAACTGTTTCTGTACTATTAATAACTTTACTTGCACTTTCCAACAGACTCTGCATGTACTCAGATTAACTTTCCTGCTTCTTTCCAACAGAGCATTTGTAACATGAATAACTTTCAATACGCACTAACAGAATCCAGACTTTACAAGAACTTACAGTTAGTTAATGTTTCCCTGGTGCCATTTTTAATATTAAACATTGAATAATTTTATGTGATGAACATTATCGAAATCTTAATTTGTTTTTAAACTACAGAAAATTAAGTATTACAGGTTTATAAAAATTAGGAGCAAGTAACTTCAAAAAATTTAAAACAGATAAGTTTTGTGAAATAGGAAAGAACTGAAGGACACGAGTCAGTATTTAAAACAGATAAGTTTTGTAAAATAGGAAAGAACTGAAGAACACGAGTCAGGATTTAAAACAGATAAGTTTTGTAAAATAGGAAAGAACTGAAGGACACGAGTCAGTATTTAAAACAGATAAGTTTTGTATAATAATAGGGAAAGAACTGAAGGACACGAGTCAGAATTTAAAACAGATAAGTTTTGTGAAATAGGAAAGAACTAAAGGACACGAGTCAGTATTTAAAACAGATAAGTTTTGTAAAATAGGAAAGAACTGAAGGACACGAGTCAGTATTTAAAACAGATAAGTTTTGTAAAATAGGAAAGAACTGAAGGACACGAGTCAGTATTTAAAACAGATAAGTTTTGTGAAATAGGAAAGAACTAAAGGACACGAGTCAGTATTTAAAACAGATAAGTTTTGTAAAATAGGAAAGAACTGAAGGACACGAGTCAGTATTTAAAACAGATAAGTTTTGTAAAATAGGAAAGAACTGAAGGACACGAGTCAGTAGTTAAAACTGATAAGTTTTGTGAAATAGGAAAGAACTGAAGAACACGAGTCAGTAAATAAAAGCAGATCTATTAAAGTCTAAGTAAGAATTAATTTCGCGAAGTAACTTCTAAAACCCATTTATTTTCTCGAACAAACCATGATACGAACAACCACGCTTTTATACGTAATTGAACTGTGTTGTTATAATTTTAAAGTCAGAAATCATATTTCCATACTGGGAATAACAGAAACAACCACAACCATCTTATAATACCAAATACATTATGAACAACTGTACTGCAATCATACAAATAACACAAAACAGGTCGTTAAACATTTGATAATACCTAAAATGTCATGAACATTTGTTCTGTAATGTCAGTGTACTCTTCAACATTGTGTCCATAGCTCGCGAATAGACTAGTACTTTACTTCACCACAACAGTTAGTCTGCAATTTAAATTTCTTCTGTCAGCAGAGAATGTGTTTTGTTGTTTTTAAGGAGACAGATAAAGATTCTGGAACAACACTTTCGAAGGCTAGATGAACCCACAGGACACGTCTTTCTGTAAGATAAAATGAAGGTTTATTTTATTCAACAACTACATATTTTACACAACTTCTATACTTAAAATTAAACAAGAAAAATGACAAATTAAGAGTTTAATGTTTTGATTTATTATTAAAGATAATAATGTGACAGATTGCTGTTAGGTTAAGTTAGCCTAAATCTGACCTAAGTAACATTATCTTCTCAAAAAATACGCACACACCATCATGAACTACAGCATTCTTAGTTTCAGATCAAAAGTAACACAGCACGAAATAACCCAATTCCTTTTTTATATAAATGTTTTTGTACTATTTTGCAGCTGTTATATTGTTAATAAAGTTGTTGACCTACGTGGTTCTGCCACCACAGCCTGCAAAAGTATATAAATATGTTTTATTTGGAATATTCACGTATCATTTGAATAAATGTTTTATTCGAACTCTGTATTCGGCCTTACACTTACGTATCTCAATAAGGGTCAAATTAGGCTAAATAATTTCAACCTCCAGTTAAAGTAAATACAAGTTCAGATTTTAATAAAGCAATGTAGTTGGAACTGACATAAAACCAGTCACTCTGTGAAGTTCCTACATTGTTTGGAAGTGTTTGTTTACTTACAAGAATTTTCTGATAAAATGTTTTTTATAGGAGCCATATAGCTCCGACAGCTAGAATTAATTAAAAGTTTTCGAATATTAGAAATTTAGGTTTAGAGGAAATATTTATAAGTATAGAGTTTATAACAAAATAAAATGATTAGATTGAAAAAAGAATAATTTTAAATAAATGTATTATAATATGTTTCAGAAACTTGTGTAAGGTGTAATATAATAATAATACCAGTAATAAGACAGGTGACTTAACAGTAACAGATGTAATATAATAATACCAGTAATGAGACAGGTGACTTAACAGTAACATATGTAATATAATAATACCAGTAATGAGACAGGTGACTTAACAGTAACATATGTAATATAATAATAATACCAGTAATAAGACAGGTGACTTAACAGTAACATATGTAATATAATAATAACACCAGTAATAAGACAGATGACTTAACAGTAACAGATGTAATATAATAATAATACCAGTAATAAGACAGGTGACTTAACAGTAACATATGTAATATAATAATAATACCAGTAATGAGACACGTGACTTAACAGTAACAGATGTAATATAATAATAATACCAGTAATGAGACAGGTGACTTAACAGTAACAGATGTAATAAATGATACCAGTAATGAGACAGGTGACTTAACAGTAGCAGATGTAATAAATGATACCAGTAATGAGACAGGTGACTTAACAGTAACAGATGTAATATAATAATACCAGTAATAAGACAGGTGACTTAACAGTAACAGCTGTAATATAATAATACCAGTAATAAGACAGGTGACTTAACAGTAACAGATGTAATATAATGATACCAGTAATAAGACAGGTGACTTAACAGTAACAGATGTAATATAATGATACCAGTAATGAGACAGGTGACTTAACAGTAACAGATGTAATATAATGATACCAGTAATAAGACAGGTGACTTAACAGTAACAGATGTAATATAATGATACCAGTAATGAGACAGGTGACTTAACAGTAACAGATGTAATATAATAATACCAGTAATAAGACAGGTGACTTAACAGTAACAGAATCAAGTTGTATCTGATTAACTGTAATTCAACAGTTCAAGTTATCATTACACCAATAAATACTTAAATAAATTCCACCTGATCGTAGTGTAATAACAGTATCCAAAGTAATGTATTCTTGACATAACCTCCCGATCGTAGCGTAATGACAATATCTAAAGTAATGTATTCTTGACATAACCTCCCGTCGTAGTGTAATAACAGTATCTAAAGTAACGTATTCTTGACATAACCTCCCGATCGTAGTGTAATGACAATATCTAAAGTAACGTATTTTTGACATAACCGATCGATCGTAGTGTAATGACAGTATCTAAAGTAACGTATTCTTGACATAACCTACCGATCGTAGTGTAATGACAGTATCTAAAGTTATTTATTCTTGACATAACCTCCGGAATGTAGCATAATGACAGTATCTAAAGTAATGTATTCTTGACATAACCTACCGATCGTAGAGTAATGACAGTATCTAAAGTAATGTATTCTTGACATAACCTACCGATCGTAGTGTAATGACAGTATCTAAAGTAATGTATTCTTGACATAACCTACCGATCGTAGAGTAATGACAGTATCTAAAGTAATGTATTCTTGACATAACCTACCGATCGTAGTGTAATGACAGTATCTAAAGTAATGTATTCTTGACATAACCTACCGATCGTAGAGTAATGACAGTATCTAAAGTAACGTATTCTTGACATAACCTACCGATCGTAGTGTAATGACAGTATCTAAAGTAATGTATTCTTGACATAACCTCCGGAATGTAGCATAATGACAGTATCTAAAGTAATGTATTCTTGACATAACCTACCGATCGTAGTGTAATGACAGTATCTAAAGTAATGTATTCTTGACATAACCTACCGATCGTAGTGTAATGACAGTATCTAAAGTAATGTATTCTTGACATAACCTACCGATCGTAGAGTAATGACAGTATCTAAAGTAATGTATTCTTGACATAACCTACCGATCGTAGTGTAATGACAGTATCTAAAGTAATGTATTCTTGACATAACCTCCCGAATGTAGCAGTAATGACAGTATCTAAAGTAATGTATTCTTGACATAACCTACCGATCGTAGTGTAATGACAGTATCTAAAGTAATGTATTCTTGACATAACCTACCGATCGTAGTGTAATGACAGTATCTAAAGTAATGTATTCTTGACATAACCTACCGATCGTAGAGTAATGACAGTATCTAAAGTAATGTATTCTTGACATAACCTACCGATCGTAGTGTAATGACAGTATCTAAAGTAATGTATTCTTGACATAACCTACCGATCGTAGTGTAATGACAGTATCTAAAGTAATGTATTCTTGACATAACCTACCGATCGTAGTGTAATGACAGTATCTAAAGTAATGTATTCTTGACATAACCTACCGATCGTAGTTTAATGACAGTATCTAAAGTAATGTATTCTTGACATAACCTACCGATCGTAGTGTAATGACAGTATCTAAAGTAATGTATTCTTGACATAACCTCCGGAACATAGCGTAATGACAGTATCTAAAGTAATGTATTCTTGACATAACCTCCGGAACGTAGTGTAATGACAGTATCTAAAGTAATGTATTCTTGACATAACCTCCGGAACGTAGTGTAATGACAGTATCTAAAGTAATGTATTCTTGACATAACCTACCGATCGTAGAGTAATGACAGTATCTAAAGTAACGTATTCTTGGCATAACCTACCGATCGTAGTGTAATGACAGTATCTAAAGTAATGTATTCTTGACATAACCTCCGGAATGTAGCATAATGACAGTATCTAAAGTAATGTATTCTTGACATAACCTACCGATCGCAGTGTAATGACAGTATCTAAAGTAATTTATTCTTGACATAAACTCCCAATCGTAGCGTAATGACAGTATCTAAAGTAACGTATTCTTCACATAACCTCCGGAACATAGCGTAATGACAGTATCTAAAGTAATGTATTCTTGACATAACCTCCGGAACGTAGCGTAATGACAGTATCTAAAGTAATGTATTCTTGACATAACCTCCGGAACGTAGCGTAATGACAGTATCTAAAGTAATGTATTCTTGACATAACCTCCGGAACGTAGCGTAATGACAGTATTTAAAGTAATGTATTCTTGACATAACCTCCGGAACGTAGTGTAATGACAGTATCTAAAGTAATGTATTCTTGACATAACCTCCGGAACGTAGCGTAATGACACTATCTAAAGTAATGTATTCTTAACATAACCTCCGGAACGTAGCGTAATGACAGTATCTAAAGTAATGTATTCTTGACATAACCTCCGGAACGTAGCGTAATGACAGTATCTAAAGTAATGTATTCTTGACATAACCTCCGGAACATAGCGTAATGACAGTATTTAAAGTAATGTATTCTTGACATAACCTCCGGAACGTAGCGTAATGACAGTATCTAAAGTAATGTATTCTTGACATAACCTCCCGATCGTAGCGTAATGACAGTATCTAAAGTAATGTATTCTTAACATAACCTCCGGAACGTAGCGTAATGACAGTATCTAAAGTAATGTATTCCTGACATAACCTCCGGAACGTAGCGTAATGACAGTATCTAAAGTAATGTATTCTTGACATAACCTCCGGAACGTAGCGTAATGACGGTATCTAAAGTAATGTATTCTTGACATAACCTCCGGAACGTAGCGTAATGACAGTATCTAAAGTAATGTATTCTTGACATAACCTCCGGAACGTAGCGTAATGACAGTATCTAAAGTAATGTATTCTTGACATAACCTCCCGATCGTAGCGTAATGACAGTATCTAAAGTAATGTATTCTTGACATAACCTCCCGAACGTAAAGAAACAACAGTATTTAACGTAATATATGGCCGACCAAACCATCAGAACATAGCGTAATTATATTATATAAAGTGAATCAACCTGATCATCTGAAAGTACCTAAACTAATGAGTGGTCCATCTAGTCTAGAAAATGTAATGTAATGACAGTATGAAAAGTTAATTATGATGTGGGTTTAAAAATGATCATCATGTCTTTCCGTGAGCCTGTGGCTCTCCTTCGACATACAGCTGACCAGTGCATTCGCAAGTGACTCGCTAAACGCTTGATAGCTAAATGAGGTAGATGTTGTATCGACACGTGTTAGATTTGGCGAAGTTTCACCTTAACCAAGCGACTACTTGTCACTTACCAAGTCTGCTAGACATAAATGAATTTTTTTGTCAAATCATTATTCCAGTTGTCCTGCGTTATCAAGTAATATGTAATATTGTTAAATATCTTCATAATCTATGTTTTGAGGATCGTATAAAAGTACTAATAAGACCCCGGATGTGACGTGATATGGATTCTGTTTTCTCGTATTAACGTGTGTTTTTCTTATAGCAAAGCTACGTCGGGCTATCTGTTGTGTCCACCGAAGGAAATCGAACCCTTGATTTTACCATTGTAAATCCGTATAATTACAGCTGTTTCAGCGAGGGACTTCTCGTTCTAGGTTCATTCCGGAATTGTTACTACATATGTGAAAGTAAAATGAAACACAAATGTGAAAAATGAGCAGTTTTGTGGCTGAAATTGTTTTTATTTAAGTAATTAAATCATTTCGACACAGCAGCTTCCGTTATTTGTTTCAGTGACCAGGAACAACGAACACTGCCTGAAAGTGTTTTATTGCATGTAACTAAAAATTAAAATTTCATAGGTCCATGGTAACCAAGAGTGCAGCTTAACAACAAACAACAGAGGAGAGTTAAAACAATAACAACTAAATAAGCATCAGATTAAACAATGAATAAATCATATGATAATGAAAGAAGTAATTATAACCTGCTGACGTATATTACAGGTAAAGCCTGGGGTCACGGGTTCGAATCCCTCTGGTACCTTTAGGGACAGCTAGCGCAGATAGCTCTCGTGTAGCTTTGTGCGAAATTCAAAAATAAACAAACAAATATTACAGGTAATAGGATAGAATGAATTGTTTCATTTAAGTTTACTAAATGACCAAAGTATTTATTTACTACATAAAGGATTTGCAGTAAGCAAGAATGTTTTATCCATTTAACTACAAAACTTTCTTTACCTTTAACATAGTTCTGTTTAATAATGACTATCGAAATGTCGTGCCTGTTAAGACATATTCTTACTTGCCGGAAAATCTCTAAAACTAAATAAAGCAGGTAATTTTATCAGTGGGGTGTATGAGTCACAGGATTCAGATACAGCAGGTACTTTTATCAGTGGGGCGTATGAGTCACAGGATTCAAACAAATAAAGCAGGTACTTTTATCAGTGGGGTGTATTAGACACAGGATTCAAACAAATAAAGCAGGTACTTTTATCAGTGGGGTGTATGAGATACAGGATTCAAACAAATAAAGCAGGTAATTTCATCAGTGGGGTGTATGAGATACAGGATTCAAACAAATAAAGCAGGTAATTTTATCCGTGGGGTGTATGAGTCACAGGATTCAAACAAATAAAGCAGGTAATTTTATCCGTGGGGTGTATGAGTCACAGGATTCAAACAAATAAAGCAGGTAATTTTATCCGTGGGGTGTATGAGTCACAGAATTCAAACAAATAAAGCAGGTACTTTTATCAGTGGGGTGTATGAGATACAGGATTCAAATAAAGAAACCTACAACTAAAAAATTCGTAGCTTCATTACTAACACAAGAAAAATCTGCATGAGTATACTAGAAATGCAGTCATACTGTAAGATCATCAACCTATGTGTGGTTCTCAGGAATACTGACACACCATCAACTAATGTGTGATTATTAGGAATACTGTCAGATCATCAACTTATGTGTGGTTATTAGGAATACTGTCAGACCGTCAACCTATGTGTGGTTATTAGGAATACTGTCAGATCATCAACTTATGTGTGGTTATTAGGAATACTGTCAGACCGTCAACCTATGTGTGGTTATTATGAATTCTCATACCATCAACAAATGTGTGGTTATTAGGAATACTGTCAGATCATCAACCTATGTGTGGTTATTAGGAATACTGTCAGACCATCAACCTATGTGTGGTTATTAGGAATACTGTCAGATCATCAACTGATGTATGATTATTAGGAATACTGTCAGATCATCAACTTATGTGTGGTTATTAGGAATACTCAGATCATCAACTTATGTGTGGTTATTATGAATACTCAGATCATCAACTTATGTGTGGTTATTAGGAATACTCAGATCATCAACTTATGTGTGGTTATTAGGAATACTCAGATCATTATCTTATGTGTGGTTATTAGGAATACTGTCAGACCGTCAACCTATGTGTGGTTATTATGAATACTCAGACCATCAACAAATGTGTGGTTATTAGGAATACTCACAGACCGTCAACTTATGTGTAGTTATTAGGAATACTGACAGACCATCAACTAATGTGTGGTTATTAGGAATACTCTCGGACCATCAACTAGTCATCATCACCCACCGCCAACTCTTGGGATACACCTTTACCAACGAATAGTGGGATTGACCGTCACATAATAACGCCCCCACGGCTGAAGGGGCGAGCACGTTTCAGGCGACGGGGATTCGAACCCGTGACCCTCAGATTATGAGTTGAATGCCTAACCCACTTGGCCATGCCGGGCCAACGTTTTAGTACAAGTGGATTATAACTGACAGGCATAACGTTAACCCTTGTATGAAATATAATAGGTAGTTATTCCATTAGGTTATAAATAAGACACTGTATTTACACTGTATAAAACCTGCTTGTTATTTAAATATTTTGTAATTAAAACCATAAATTATTTTCATGTCAACAGCTCTTTTGCTTCACGTTCTGTTTTCGATCAAACATCCCTTTCTTGATTTTACTTTTTGGCATACCATTTAGCTCACAGCCAAATAAAGCACTCTTTTCTGGTGCGTAGTTTTCTTAATGCCCGCGTAGGCGCGTGGCAGGATATTCTTAATCCGTTCATGTGCATTAGTTTATCTTCCCCACAAACATAGCTCGTATTACAGAAGAACGAAATTTGAAACTTACTGAGGCATCTCAACCAATATAAGTCAACAATATATTGAAACAACTGTGTTTCCAATTAAACAGTATTACACGTGTAGCATTCAGTGGCATATTTTTATACAATACTGGATTCGTCATATAACAACATCTTTGCTCACGTGTGGAAAAACTGAATTTTTTTTTCTTATTGTTTATTTGAAACCAGCGAATTTACTGCGATAGGTATTCTGTATATAAAATATATGAAGTTGTTAATTTACAAAAGGAATAGACAAAACAAGATGAATTCAAATGCACAGATTATATTTTCAAACCGACAACTAACGTCTGTAGTTTGTTTTTTTAATTTCGCGCAAAGCTACTCGAGGGCTATCTGCGCTAACCGTCCCTAATTTAGCAGTGTAAGGCTAGAGGGAAGGCGGCTAGTCATCACCACCCACCGCCAATTCTAGGGCTACTCTTTAACCAAGGAATAGTGGTATTGACCGTCACATTATACACTTCCACGGCTGAAAGGGAAATCAGGTTTGGTGTGATTCGAACCTGCAACCCTCAGATACCGAGTCGAACGCCTTAATCCACCTGGCCATGCCGGGCCTCTGACAAATAGGGACTCTGAAAAACGGAAACCGACTAGGCTGGAAATGTTTTCTACACTATTTTCAAAAACTACAAATCCCTATTCTGACTGCTCTAAAATCGATAAGCACCGAGTACATGGAGTTAAATGGCCAGCGTGTGAGTCATTAGTCCTAACAGGCGATATTTCAAAGTGAGATTCACAGTTTAATAGAGATAAAGAGAATAATCTGTCTTGTTAAATGATCTTCAAAAGTAACTGAATCCATCTGAGTTGACTTTGATGGAAAGGTGAGAATTATTTAAAGCCAAGATACAACTATCGTAACGAATAGAGTAATGTATCTTAATCATTTATCGTTAAGAGCATAGTGAACTGTAGAGCAATCGGCCAGAGTGGACGTTTGACAAAGAAAAAGAATTTTTAAACTTTTACACACAACAGTTAGATCCTACAATGTATTAGAGTTCAGTACATAATCTGTTTAATACGTGTTTGTCTCTAGCAAATCTAAGGTAAGAACAACAGTAACTGGAGGTTCAATGATTTGGCTATCCTGTTTACGTTATTGTAAGAACAACAATAACTGGAGGTTCAAGGATTTGGCTATCCTGTTTACGTTATTGTAAGAACAACAATAACTGGAGGTTCAAGGATTTGGCTATCCTGTTTACCTTATTGTAAAAACAACAGCAACTGGAGATTCAAGAATTTGGTTATCTTGTTCACGTTATTGTAAGAACAACTGTAACTGGAGGTCAAGGATTTGGCTATCCTGTTTCCCTTATTGTAAAAACAACAGTAACTGGAGGTTCAATGATTTGGTTATCCTGTTTACCTTATTGTAAAACAACAGTAACCGGAGGTTCCATGATTTGGTTATCCTGTTTACCTTATTGTAAAAACAACAGTAACTGGAGGTTCAAGGATTTGGTTATCCTGTTTACCTTATTGTAAAAACAACAGTAACTGGAGATTCAAGGATTTGGTTATCCTGTTTACCTTATTGTAAAAACAACAGTAACTGGAGGTTCAAGGATTTGGTTATCCTGTTTACCTTATTGTAAAACAACAGTAACTGGAGATTCAAGAATTTGGTTATCTTGTTCACGTTATTGTAAGAACAACTGTAACTGGAGGTCAAGGATTTGGCTATCCTGTTTCCCTTATTGTAAAAACAACAGTAACTGGAGGCTCAATGATTTGGCTATCCTGTTTACGTTATTGTAAGAACAACAGAAACTGGAGGTTCAAGGATTTGGTTAATCTGTTTATCTTATTATACGAGCAACAGTAAGTGGAGATTCAAGGATTTGTTTAATCTGTTTATGTTACTGGATAGTTGAAAGTCAAGCAATCAAACGTCACAACCAACATACTCAATTTGCATTTACGATGTCTATACATGAAATCAAGATAGTTAGTTAAACAATGCAAGACAAAATAGTTCAAATATCACACGTCGGTAGTGAACGTTTTATTTTACAAAAACTTTATGTATTCAGAGTTTCACATTGAATCTTGACTTCACTTAAATGACGTCTTCACCTCCTCTGGGTGACTCAGTCACTATGATTTTAGCGGTCAGTAGTACCCACATGATTATGTATTTATCATCACGACATAACAGACATTCACAGCCTATATTAAAAAAATCACGAAAAAATATCGCATCTAAAATTATTTTCAGGAACCAAATCAAAGTCAGAAATACACAGAGTTTGTAATAAATATTTGTTTGTGATTTTCGTGCAAAGATATTGGAGATATCCGTCCTTAATTTAGCAGTGTAACACAAGGAGGAGGGTCAGCTTTGCCTACTCTTTTTAGCAATGAATAGGGAGATTGATTGAAACATAATAATGTCCATACGGCCGAAAGTGTTAGCATGGTGGGTGTGATGTGGATTTGAACTCGCGATCTTCAGATCACCAATGGAGTTCCTTAACCACCTGACTATGCTATGCCGAATGTAGTATATTTAAGAAGAGAAAATAGTATTATAGAACAGCGTAGTAAATGTACGGATTTGTATACTGCAAAAGTTAGGCGAAACTGAAACGATTAAGCCATTATGTGCCAGAAACGTAAATAAAACGAAACAGCAAAACAAAAAAAACTTCTTGAAGCTGCGAATTAAAAGATATGTCAAATCAGTTATATTATTAACCAATAAAACATTCTCTGCATAAGGTTGCTGATTGACTAAAGATCGTAAGTCCAGTTTGTGTGTCGTGGAATGATAGCCATTATGGTTTTAAATTCGTTACATCTAATGTTATAAATATAGTGATAGATAGTGAAAGTACGTGACTTCACTGGTATTACATGGTTGATATATTGTAAAAAACTACGACCTGGCTTCGCTGTGATTACATGGTTGATATATTGTAGATAACTATGACATGACTCCGCTGGGATTACATGGTTGATATATTGTAGGTAACTACGACCTGACTTTGCTGTGATTACATGGTTGATATGTTGTAGATAACTATGACCTGACTCGCTGTGATTACATGGTTGATATATTGTAGATAACTATGACCTGATTTCACTGGGATTACATGGTTGATATATTGTAGATAAATATGACCTGACTTTGCTGGGATTACATAGTTGATATATTGTAGATAACTACTACCTGACTTCACTGGGATTACATAGTTGATATATTGTAGATAACTATAACCTGACTGGCTGGGATTACATGGTTGATATATTGTAGATAACTACGACCTGACTTCACTGAGATTACATGGTTGCTATATTGTAGATAACTACGACCTGACTTCACTGAGATTACATGGTTGATATATTGTAGATAACTATGACCTGATTTCACTGGGATTACATGGTTGATATATTGTAGATAAATATGACCTGACTTTGCTGGGATTACATAGTTGATATATTGTAGATAACTACTACCTGACTTCACTGGGATTACATAGTTGATATATTGTAGATAACTATAACCTGACTGGCTGGGATTACATGGTTGATATATTGTAGATAACTACGACCTGACTTCACTGAGATTACATGGTTGCTATATTGTAGATAACTACGACCTGACTTCACTGAGATTACATGGTTGATATATTGTAGATAATTATGACCTCACTCGCTGTGATTACATGGTTGATACATTGTAGATAACTACGACCTGACTTCATTGGGATTACATGGTTGATATATTGTAGATAACTATGACCTGACTCGCTGGGATTACATGGTTGATATATTGTAGATAACTATGACATGACTCCGCTGGGATTACATGGTTGATATATTGTAGGTAACTACGACCTGACTTCGCTGTGATTACATGGTTGATATATTGTAGATAAATATGACCTGACTTCGCTGGGATTACATAGTTGATATATTGTAGATAACTACTACCTGACTTCACTGGGATTACATAGTTGATATATTGTAGATAACTATGACCTGACTGGCTGGGATTACATGGTTGATATATTGTAGATAACTACGACCTGACTTCACTGAGATTACATGGTTGATATATTGTAGATAACTACGACCTGACTTCACTGAGATTACATGGTTGATATATTGTAGATAATTATGACCTCACTCGCTGTGATTACATGGTTGATACATTGTAGATAACTACGACCTGACTTCATTGGGATTACATGGTTGATATATTGTAGATAACTATGACCTGACTTCACTGAGATTACATGGTTGATATATTGTAGATAATTATGACCTCACTCGCTGTGATTACATGGTTGATACATTGTAGATAGCTACGACCTGACTTCATTGGGATTACATGGTTGATACATTGTAGATAACTATGACCTGACTCGCTGGGATTACATGGTTGATATATTGTAAATAACTATGACCTGACCCAGCAGTGTTTGATATCATCAAACTGCCTAATGGACTTTGTAGTAAGTGTACCTAGCAGTGTTTGATGTTATCGAACTGCCTAATGGACTTTGTAGTAAGTGTATCCAGCAGTGTTTGATATTATCGAACTGCCTAATGGACATTTATTTGAAAAAATGTAAAAACTTATAAATTATAGAACCCAAAAGCTACAGAATAAACTGTTAGTGTGTAACATCACGTGTCTGTACAAGAATACTTGGAATGTCTCTTTGATTTATTCACCATGACGTTCTAACATTTATTAATCAGTACAACGCGAGACGGAACAATAAACAAACTGTTAACAGTGAAGTGATTAACGTATTGTCTAAACGTCGTGATAGACGTACATAACGTTATACTTGTAGTCAAATAGGGTCACTCAGATGTACCTTGTCTCAAGAATAGAAAATAGGTGAAAATAAACAAAGTGTTGCAGTGAGGAAACGTGTGTGTATCTTATAAGGATTTGGAATCCTGTGTAATGAAAACCTTCCATTAATTATTTAACAACAACAAGACTGATCTGGATGTTAAGCTTTTATAGATAATGGATTGGATTATTGAATCTGGTAATAAGGATAATAGGGTCAAAATCAGAGTGGGGTAGGAGACAAATGGATTGGATTATTGAATCTGGTAATAAGGATAATAGGGTTAAAATCAGAGTGGGGTAGGAGACAAATGGATTGAATTATTGAATCTGGTAATAAGGATAATAGGGTTAAAATCAGAGTGGGGTAGGAGACAAATAGATTGAATTATTGAATCTGGTAATAAGGATAATAGGGTTAAAATCAGAATGGGGTAGGAGACAAATGGATTGGATTATTGAATCTGGTAATAAGGATAATAGGGTTAAATCAGAGTGGGATAGGAGACAAATAGATTGAATTATTGAATCTGGTAATAAGGATAATAGGGTTAAAATCAGAAAGGGGTAGAAGACAAATGAATTGGATTATTGAATCTGGTAATAAGGATAATAGGGTTAAAATCAGAGTGGGATAGGAGACAAATGGATTGGATTATTGAATCTGGTAATAAGGATAATAGGGTTAAAATCAGAGTGGGGGAGGAAACAAATGGATTGGATTATTGAATCTGGTAATAAGGATAATAGGGTTAAATCAGAGTGGGATAGGAGACAAATTGATTGGATTATTGAATCTGGTAATAAGGATAATAGGGTTAAAATCAGAGTGGGGTAGGAGACAAATGGATTGGATTATTGAATCTGGTAATAAGGATAATAGGGTTAAAATCAGAGAGGGGTAGGAGACAAATGGATTGGATTATTGAATCTGGTAATAAGGATAATAGGGTTAAAATCAGAAAGGGGTAGGAGACAAATGAATTGGATTATTGAATCTGGTAATAAGGATAATAGGGTTAAAATCAGAGTGGGATAGGAGACAAATGGATTGGATTAGTGAATCTGGTAATAAGGATAATAGGGTTAAAATCAGAGTGGGGGAGGAAACAAATGGATTGGATTATTGAATCTGGTAATAAGGATAATAGGGTTAAAATCATCAAAATCAGAGTGGGGGAGGAGACAATAAACGACACAAATAGGTAAAATAATTGTAAGTACTTTTGAGAACGGTTAAGCCAACGTTAGTGAATTGTTAAAGCCCTATGAATCAACATAGTTAATAACTAACCTGTTATTAATACATTTTCTTAATCAATAGCTTCTATTATTAGTTTATTTCTAACACTTGCTGATAAACCTTGCTTATTATCTTCGTACAAAGCAAACAAATTACACTAAATTGATAATAATAAATAAATAATTAGTACTAAATATAAATGTAAATGTATGTGAAAATAAATTAAGATAATTGATCCGACTCTTGAATTAAAAACTTGGAAGTGAAGATGGAGTGACAAACTGCTAAACATTTTCATGAATCAAGTGTTTAGCATGGCTCGGAGACTGAAAATACACTGTTAGCCAAAATCTTAAGGCCAATCAACATAAAGAAAAATATGCATTTGGCGTTGTTAGACTCAACCACTTATTTGAGTAGAACTTCGAAAGATGAAAATAAGAAAAGGGAAAAAAGTAACATTTCTTCTTTATGTTCTTAAGATGTTTGACCAGCAGTGTATATTGAGTGAAGAAGTACAATGTTCATATTTAAAGAGTGGAGTTTGTGTTTTACTTACAGCAAAGCCACGTCAGGCTAATCTGCTGTATCCACCGAGGGGAATCGAGCTCCTGATTTTAACATTGTAAATCCGAAGACTTACCGGTGTACCACGTGATCAATTGTATGACTTCCCCAGTAATCATTGTGAAGACTAATGATCTTATGTCCTGTGTTGATATCACGTCTCAGAATCTGTTCGCTATCCATTGCCTCACACAAATGATATTTTGAGAAGCTTACTTCTAATCACAAAACTGGTTATTCTTCTTCAGTGTTAAATCTATTTACAAAAGGCCCGGCATGGCCAGGTGGAATAAGGCGTTCTACTCGTCATCGGAGGGTCACGGGTTCGAATCCCTGTCGCACCAAACATGCTTGCCCTTTTAGCCGTGGGAGCGTTTTAATGTGACGGTCAATCCCACTATTCGTTGGAAGAAGAGTATCACAAGAGTTGGTGGTGATGACTAGCTGCCTTCCCTCAAGTCTTACACTGTTAAATCAGGGACGGCTAGCACAGATAGCCCTCGTGTAGCTTTGTGTGAAATTCAGAAACAAACAAACAAACTACTTGCAAAAATTTCTTTTTTCGTTTTCATACAACCCTCGACTTGCATGGTTTAACTGGTTCTTACATGCATGTTATCATGCTTCGAACCTCCCTCTATTAATACCCATAACCTCGAGTTATTAACCACTGGTTTACAGTGGGAGAGGAGGGGGAAAGTGTGATACATTTTCAGTATTGGAAACTTCTGACAAGACACCTTATGTACAGTTTACAGTGGGAGAGATAGGGGTAAGTGTGATACATTTTCAGTATAGGAAACTTCTGACAAGACACCTTATATACAGTTTACAGTCGGAGGGGTAGGGGTAAGTGTGATACATTTTCAGTATAGGAAACTTCTGACGAGACACCTTATATATAGTTTACAGTGGGAGAGGTAGGGGTAAATGTGATACATTTTCAGTATAGGAAACTTCTGACAAGACACCTTATATACAGTTTACAGTCGGAGGGGTAGGGGTAAGTGTGATACATTTTCAGTATAGGAAACTTCTGACGAGACACCTTATATATAGTTTACAGTCGGAGAGGTAGGGGTAAGTGTGATACATTTTCAGTATAGGAAACTTCTCACAAGACACCTTATATACAGTTTACAGTGGGAGAGGTAGGGGTAAATGTGATACATTTTCAGTATAGGAAACTTCTGACAAGACATTTTATATACAGCTTACAGTGGGAGAGGTAGGGGTAAATGTGATACATTTTCAGTATAGGAAACTTCTGACAAGACACCTTATATACAGTTTACAGTGGGAGAGGTTGGGGTAAGTGTGATACATTTTCAGTATAGGAAACTTCTGACAAGACACCTTATATACAGTTTACAGTCGGAGGGGTAGGGGTAAGTGTGATACATTTTCAGTATAGGAAACTTCTCACAAGACACCTTATATACAGTTTACAGTGGGAGAGGTAGGGGTAAATGTCATACATTTTCAGTATAGGAAACTTCTGACAAGACATTTTATATACAGTTTACAGTAGGAGAGGTAGGGGTAAGTGTGATACATTTTCAGTATAGGAAACTTCTGACAAGACACCTTATATACAGTTTACAGTCGGGAGGTAGGGGTAAGTGTGATACATTTTTAGTATAAGAAACTTCTGACAAGACACCTTATATACAGTTTACAGTCGGAGAGGTAGGGGTAAGTGTGATACATTTTCAGTATAGGAAACTTCTCACAAGACACCTTATATACAGTTTACAGTGGGAGAGGTAGGGGTAAGTGTGATACATTTTCAGTATAGGAAACTTCTGACAAGACACCTTATATACAGTTTACAGTCGGAGAGGTAGGGGTAAGTGTGATACATTTTCAGTATAGGAAACTTCTGACAAGACACCTTATATACAGTTTACAGTCGGAGAGGTAGGGGTAAGTGTGATACATTTTCAGTATAGGAAACTTCTGACAAGACACCTTATATACAGTTTACAGTCGGAGAGGTAGGGTAAGTGTGATACATTTTCAGTATAGGAAACTTCTGACAAGACACCTTATATACAGTTTACAGTGGGAGAGGTAGGGGTAAGTGTGATACATTTTCAGTATAGGAAACTTCTGACAAGACACCTTATATACAGTTTACAGTCGGAGAGGTAGGGTAAGTGTGATACATTTTCAGTATAGGAAACTTCTGACAAGACACCTTATATACAGTTTACAGTCGGAGAGGTAGGGGTAAGTGTGATACATTTTCAGTATAGGAAACTTCTGACAAGACACCTTATATACAGTTTACAGTCGGAGAGGTAGGGGTAAGTGTGATACATTTTCAGTATAGGAAACTTCTGACAAGACACCTTATATATAGTTTACAGTCGGAGAGGTAGGGGTAAGTGTGATACATTTTCAGTATAGGAAACTTCTGACAAGACACCTTATATACAGTTTACAGTCGGAGAGGTAGGGTAAGTGTGATACATTTTCAGTATAGGAAACTTCTGACAAGACACCTTATATACAGTTTACAGTGGGAGAGGTAGGGGTAAGTGTGATACATTTTCAGTATAGGAAACTTCTGACAAGACACCTTATATACAGTTTACAGTCGGAGAGGTAGGGGTAAGTGTGATACATTTTCAGTATAGGAAACTTCTGACAAGACACCTTATATACAGTTTACAGTCGGAGAGGTAGGGGTAAATGTGATACATTTCAGTATAGGAAACTTCTGACAAGACACCTTATATACAGTTTACAGTGGGAGAGGTAGGGGTAAATGTGATACATTTTCAGTATAGGAAACTTCTGACAAGACACCTTATATACAGTTTACAGTCGGAGAGGTAGGGATAAATGTGATACATTTTCAGTATAGGAAACTTCTGACAAGACATTTTATATACAGCTTACAGTGGGAGAGGTAGGGGTAAATGTGATACATTTTCAGTATAGGAAACTTCTGACAAGACACCTTATATACAGTTTACAGTCGGAGAGGTAGGGGTAAGTGTGATACATTTTCAGTATAGGAAACTTCTCACAAGACACCTTATATACACACACATAGAGGGAGTATGCAAGTTACATTTTGATATAATATTCTCATTTGAGAATCATTTAAGCCATGCAAGTAGACGGGTGAGTAGAAATTACAGGATTGTGGCATGTGACAAGTTTTCTTTAGTAAATAGTAGGCAACACTGAACAAGAATCACAGGAGAAACCTAAATCAGTACTTCAAGCTTATCCTGATAAGATGAATAATCAGCACAAAACTGCTTTTATAACTAATTAAGGACTTGATCAATTAAAGTGATGCCTATTTGTCCTTAAAACTTGCCTACTAACTTTTAAATATTTATAAATAAAGCTTTAGGAGTGATTGAATTTTCCAAGACCAACTGACAATAAGTATTCACCCACATTTGATCAAATCCCTTGAATGTGTTTCTGAAAGCTGCTAACAACCTATGAGTTAAACTATGTTCTCATGAAATACACACAAATGACGACAAAATGAAAGTAATTACAAACATTCTGACTACAAGAAACTGCAAACATTTAAATCCATTCTGGGCTGGGTGTGTCTTGTACAATAAGTTCATTTGAAACTTTCCTACAGTTGCTCAACCTTTATTTCAGTTACGAAGGAATCTTCTCAGGTTAAAATGGAAACTCAGTGCAAGAATACTTTCCAGACATTAAACGAGAGATTTATGTACTGCAAATTCTAATGAAAGGTGAAGTTTTTAACTTACTGTTATTTCAAATGTTGGATTGCGAGCAGTCTAGTGTTATAACAGTATTATGGCACATGTCATTAGTAAACTGAAAAACTACACAAAAAACTATCATTGCAAAATAACTGGTTGAGAAAACTGATAAAATATATTTAAAATTGAATATTCATTAAATTAAACGTTCTGGTTAAAGATATTTAGCTTGTATTTAAAAAGTAATTTTTTTGCCATATAATTTTATTGTTCGCCAGTTATTGCTAACACATACATTATTTTTGGAATAAAGACAAATATAAATTTTAAGTTTAAAAAAATAAGATAAAACGAAAGAACAAAATTTTAAAAACACACATGAGAATGAGTAACTAAAAAATCTACAACAAAAAAAGCACGTTTTTCAATACTTCAAAGCCGTGAATTCATACGGATGTCAGATATAGGTGGAAAAAGGTGCTTAAAACTATGTCATTCAGTAGATGTCTGGTTGGTTGTTTTACCAAACAAGCCATTCAATTGATAGTAAGTCCACAAAATGACATTTTACAGAGTTACATCACATGGTTTGATTTTATCTCTCCATACCTAAATGTTCAATACATAACCCTAGTAACACTATATATGTATAAACAAGATAATTGTCTTAACCCTAATAACACTATGTATGTATAAACAAGATTATTGTTATAACCCTAGTAACACTATGTACGTAAAAACAAGATTATTGTCATAACCCTAGTAACACTATATATGTATAAAGAAGATTATTGTCCCAACCCTAATAACACTATATATGTATAAACAAGATTATTGTCACAACACTACTAACACTATACATGTATAAACAAGATTATTGTTATAACCCTAGTAACACTATATATGTATAAACAAGATTATTGTCATAACCCTTGTAACACTATATATGTATAAAGAAGATTATTGTCATAACCATAGTAACACTAGATATGAATAAACAAGATTATTGTCATAACCCTAGTAAGACCATATGTGTATAAACTAGATTATTGTCATAACCCTAGTAACACTATATATGTATAAACAAGATTATTGTCATAACCCTGGTAACACTATGTATGTATAAACAAGATTATTGTCATAACCCTGGTAACACTATATATGTAAAAACAAGGTTACTGTCATAATCCTAGTAACACTATATATGTATAAAGAAAATAATTGTCATAACCCTAGTAACACTATATATGTATAACCAAGATTATTGTCATAACCCTAGTAACACTATATATGTATAAAGAAAATAATTGTCATAACACTAGTAACACTATACATGTATAAATAAGATTATTGTCATAACACTACTAACACTATATATGTATAAAAAAAATTATTGTCATAACACTAGTAACACTATATATGTATAAACAAGATTATTGTCATAACCCTAGTAACACTATATATGTATAAAAAAGATTATTGTCATAACCCTAGTAACACTATATATGTATAAACAAGATTATTGTCATAACCCTAGTAACACTATATATGTATAAACAAGATTATTGTCATAACCCTAGTAACACTATATATGTATAAACATGATTATTGTCATAACCCTAGTAACACTGTATATGTATAAAAAAGATTATTGTCATAACACTAGTAACACTATATATGTATAAACAAGATTATTGTCATAAACAAAGTAACACGATATATGTATAAAAAAGATTATTGTCATAACACAAGTAACACTATATATGTATAAACAGGATTATTGTCATAACACTAGTAACACTATATATGTATAAACAAGATTATTGTCATAACTCTAGTAACACTATATATGTATAAAAAAAATTATTGTCATAACCCTAGTAACACTATATATGTATTAACAAAATTATTGTCATAACACTAGAAACCCCATATATGAATAAACAAGATTATTGTCATAACACTAGTAACACTATATATGTATAAACAAGATTATTGTCATAACCCTAGTAACACTATATATGTATAAAAAGATTATTGTCATAACACTAGTAACACTATATATGTATAAACAAGATTATTGTCATAAACAAAGTAACACGATATATGTATAAAAAAGATTATTGTCATAACACAAGTAACACTATATATGTATAAAAAAGATTATTGTCATAACCCTAGTAACACTATATATGTATAAAAAAGATTATTGTCATAACCCTAGTAACACTATATATGTATAAACAAGATCTGTGTCACAACCCTAATAACACTATATATGTATAAACAAGATTATTGTCATAACCCTAGTAACACTATATATGTATAAACAAGATTATTGTCATAACACTAGTAACACTATATATGTAAAAACAAGGTTATTGTCATAACACTAGTAACACTATACATGTATAAACACGATTATTGTCACAACCCTAGTAACACTATATATGTATAAAGAAAATAATTGTCATAACACAAGTAACACTATACATGTATAAACAAGATTATTGTCATAACCCTAGTAACACTATATATGTATAAACAAGATTATTGTCATAACCCTAGTAACACTATATATGTATAAACAAGATTATTGTCATAAACAAAGTAACACGATATATGTATAAAAAAGATTATTGTCATAACACAAGTAACACTATATATGTATAAAAAGGATTATTGTCATAACCCTAGTAACACTATATATGTATAAAAAAGATTATTGTCATAACCCTAGTAACACTATATATGTATAAACAAGATTATTGTCATAACCCTAATAACACTATATATGTATAAACAAGATTATTGTCATAACCCTGGTAACACTATATATGTATAAACAAGATTATTGTCATAACACTAGTAACACTATATATGTAAAAACAAGGTTATTGTCATAACACTAGTAACACTATACATGTATAAACACGATTATTGTCATAACCCTAGTAACACTATATATGTATAAAGAAAATAATTGTCATAACACAAGTAACACTATACATGTATAAACAAGATTATTGTCATAACCCTAGTAACACTATATATGTATAAACAAGATTATTGTCATAACCCTAGTAACACTATATATGTGTAAACAAGATTATTGTCATAACCCTTGTAACACTATGTACGTAAAAACAAGATTATTGTCATAACCCTAGTAACACTATATATGTAAAAACAAGGTTATTGTCATAACACTAGTAACACTATATATGTATAAACACGATTATTGTCATAACCCTAGTAACACTATATATGTATAAACAAGATTATTGTCATAACACTACTAACACTATACATGTATAAACAAGATTATTGTCATAACCCTAGTAACACTATATATGTATAAACAAGATTATTGTCATAACCCTAGTAACACTATATATGTAAAACAAGATTATTGTCATAACCCTTGTAACACTATATACGTAAAAACAAGATTATTGTCATAACCCTAGTAACACTATATATGTATAAACAAGATTATTGTCATAACCCTAGTAACACTATATATGTATAAAAAGATTATTGTCATAACCCTAGTAACACTATATATGTATAAACAAGATTATTGTCATAAACAAAGTAACACGATATATGTATAAAAAAGATTATTGTCATAACACTAGTAACACTATATATGTATAAAAAGGATTATTGTCATAACCCTAGTAACACTATATATGTATAAAAAAGATTATTGTCATAACCCTAGTAACACTATATATGTATAAAAAAGATTATTGTCATAACCCTAGTAACACTATATATGTATAAACAAGATTATTGTCATAACCCTAGTAACACTATATATGTATAAACAAGATTATTGTCATAACCCTAGTAACACTATATATGTATAAACAAGATTATTGTCATAACACTAGTAACACTATATATGTAAAAACAAGGTTATTGTCATAACACTAGTAACACTATATATGTATAAACAAGATTATTGTCATAACACTAGTAACACTATACATGTATAAAAAAGATTATTGTCATAACCCTAGTAACACTATATATGTATAAACAAGATTATTGTCACAACCCTAATAACAATATATATGTGTAAACAAGATTATTTTCATAACCCTAGTAACACTATTTATGTATAAACAAGATTATTGTCATAACCCTAGTAACACTATATATGTATAAACAAGATTATTGTCATAACCCTAGTAACACTATATATGTATAAAAAAGATTATTGTCATAACCCTAGTAACACTATATATGTATAAACAAGATTATTGTCATAACCCTAGTAACACTATATATGTATAAACAAGATTATTGTCATAACCCTAGTAACACTATATATGTATAAAGAAAATTATTGTCATAACACTAGTAACACTATATATGTATAAACAAGATTATTGTCATAACACTAGTAACACTATATATGTATAAAAAAGATTATTGTCATAACACTAGTAACACTATATATGTATAAACAAGATTATTGTCATAACCCTAGTAACACTATATATGTATAAAAAAGATTATTGTCATAACCCTAGTAACACTATATATGTATAAACAAGATTATTGTCATAACCCTAGTAACACTATTTATGTATAAACAAGATTATTGTCATAACCCTAGTAACACTATATATGTATAAACAAGATTATTGTCATAACCCTAGTAACACTATATATGTATAAAAAAGATTATTGTCATAACACTAGTAACACTATATATGTATAAACAAGATTATTGTCATAACCAAAGTAACACGATATATGTATAAAAAAGATTATTGTCATAACACAAGTAACACTATATATGTATAAACAGGATTATTGTCATAACACTAGTAACACTATATATGTATAAACAAGATTATTGTCATAACCCTAGTAACACTATATATGTATAAAAAAGATTATTGTCATAACCCTAGTAACACTATATATGTATAAACAAAATTATTGTCATAACACTAGTAACACTATATATGTATAAACAAGATTATTGTCATAACACTAGTAACACTATATATGTATAAACAAGATTATTGTCATAACCCTAGTAACACTATATATGTATAAAAAAGATTATTGTCATAACCCTAGTAACACTATATATGTATAAACAAGATTATTGTCATAACCCTAGTAACACTATATATGTATAAACAAGATTATTGTCATAACCCTAGTAACACTATATATGTATAAAAAGATTATTGTCATAACACTAGTAACACTATATATGTATAAACAAGATTATTGTCATAAACAAAGTAACACGATATATGTATAAAAAAGATTATTGTCATAACACTAGTAACACTATATATGTATAAAAAAGATTATTGTCATAACCCTAGTAACACTATATATGTTTAAAAAGATTATTGTCATAACCCTAGTAACACTATATATGTATAAACAAGATTATTGTCACAACCCTAATAACACTATATATGTATAAACAAGATTATTGTCATAACCCTGGTAACACTATGTATGTATAAACAAGATTATTGTCATAACACTAGTAACACTATATATGTAAAAACAAGATTATTGTCATAACACTAGTAACACTATACATGTATAAACAAGATTATTGTCATAACCCTAGTAACACTATATATGTATAAAAAAGATTATTGTCATAACCCTAGTAACACTATATATGTATAAACAAGATTATTGTCATAACCCTAGTAACACTATATATGTATAAACAAGATTATTGTCATAACCCTAGTAACACTATATATGTATAAACAAGATTATTGTCATAACACTAGTAACACTATATATGTAAAACAAGATTATTGTCATAACACTAGTAACACTATATATGTATAAACAAGATTATTGTCATAACCCTAGTAACACTATATATGTATAAAAAAGATTATTGTCATAACCCTAGTAACACTATATATGTATAAACAAGATTATTGTCATAACCCTAGTAACACTATATATGTATAAACAAGATTATTGTCATAACCCTAGTAACACTATATATGTATAAACAAGATTATTGTCATAACACTAGTAACACTATATATGTAAAAACAAGGTTATTGTCATAACACTAGTAACACTATACATGTATAAACAAGATTATTGTCATAACCCTAGTAACACTATATATGTATAAAGAAAATTATTGTCATAACACTAGTAACACTATATATGTATAAACAAGATTATTGTCATAACCCTAGTAACACTATATATGTATAAACAAGATTATTGTCATAACCCTAGTAACACTATATATGTATAAACAAGATTATTGTCATAACAAAGTAACACGATATATGTATAAAAAAGATTATTGTCATAACCCTAGTAACACTATATATGTATAAAAAGATTATTGTCATAACCCTAGTAACACTATATATGTATAAAAAAGATTATTGTCATAACCCTAGTAACACTATATATGTATAAACAAGATTATTGTCACAACCCTAATAACACTATATATGTATAAACAAGATTATTGTCATAACCCTAGTAACACTATATATGTATAAACAAGATTATTGTCATAACACTAGTAACACTATATATGTAAAAACAAGATTATTGTCATAACACTAGTAACACTATATATGTATAAACAAGATTATTGTCATAACCCTAGTAACACTATATATGTATAAAGAAAATAATTGTCATAACACAAGTAACACTATACATGTATAAACAAGATTATTGTCATAACCCTAGTAACACTATATATGTATAAACAAGATTATTGTCATAACCCTAGTAACACTATATATGTATAAACAAGATTATTGTCATAACCCTAGTAACACTATATATGTAAAAAACAAGATTATTGTCATAACCCTAGTAACACTATATATGTAAAAACAAGGTTATTATCATAACACTAGTAAAATTGTACATGTATAAACACGATTATTGTCATAACCCTAGTAACACTATATATGTATAAACAAGATTATTGTCATAACACTAGTAACACTATATATGTATAAACAAGATTATTGTCATAACCCTAGTAACACTATATATGTATAAACAAGATTATTGTCATAACCCTAGTAACACTATATATGTATAAACAAGATTATTGTCATAACCCTAGTAACACTATATATGTATAAACAAGATTATTGTCATAACCCTAGTAACACTATATATGTATAAACAAGATTATTGACATAACCCTAGTAACACTATATATGTATATAAAAGATTATTGTCATAACCCTAGTAACACTATCTATGTATAAACAAGATTATTGTCATAAACAAAGTAACACGATATATGTATAAAAAAAATTATTGTCATAACACTAGTAACACTATATATGTATAAAAAGATTATTGTCATAACCCTAGTAACACTATATATGTATAAAAAAGATTATTGTCATAACCCTAGTAACACTATATATGTATAAAAAAGATTATTGTCATAACCCTAGTAACACTATATATGTATAAACAAGATTATTGTCATAACCCTAGTAACACTATATATGTATAAACAAGATTATTGTCATAACCCTACTAACACTATGTATGTATAAACAAGATTATTGTCATAACACTAGTAACACTATATATGTATAAACAAGATTATTGTCATAACACTAGTAACACTATATATGTATAAACAAGATTATTGTCATAACACTAGTAACACTATATATGTATAAAAAAGATTATTGTCATAACCCTAGTAACACTATATATGTATAAACAAGATTATTGTCATAACCCTAGTAACACTATATATGTATAAACAAGATTATTGTCATAACCCTAGTAACACTATATATGTATAAACAAGATTATTGTCATAACCCTAGTAACACTATATATGTATAAACAAGATTATTGTCATAACCCTAGTAACACTATATATGTATAAAAAAGATTATTGTCATAACCCTAGTAACACTATATATGTATAAACAAGATTATTGTCATAACCCTAGTAACACTATATATGTATAAACAAGATTATTGTCATAACCCTAGTAACACTATATATGTATAAACAAGATTATTGTCATAACACTAGTAACACTATATATGTATAAACAAGATTATTGTCATAACACTAGTAACACTATATATGTATAAAAAAGATTATTGTCATAACACTAGTAACACTATATATGTATAAACAAGATTATTGTCATAACCCTAGTAACACTATATATGTATAAAAAAGATTATTGTCATAACCCTAGTAACACTATATATGTATAAACAAGATTATTGTCATAACCCTAGTAACACTATATATGTATAAACAAGATTATTGTCATAACCCTAGTAACACTATATATGTATAAACAAGATTATTGTCATAACCCTAGTAACACTATATATGTATAAAAAAGATTATTGTCATAACACTAGTAACACTATATATGTATAAACAAGATTATTGTCATAAACAAAGTAACACGATATATGTATAAAAAAGATTATTGTCATAACACTAGTAACACTATATATGTATAAACAAGATTATTGTCATAACACTAGTAACACTATATATGTATAAACAAGATTATTGTCATAACCCTAGTAACACTATATATGTATAAAAAAGATTATTGTCATAACCCTAGTAACACTATATATGTATTAACAAAATTATTGTCATAACACTAGAAACCCCATATATGAATAAACAAGATTATTGTCATAACACTAGTAACACTATATATGTATAAACAAGATTATTGTCATAACCCTAGTAACACTATATATGTATAAAAAAGATTATTGTCATAACCCTAGTAACACTATATATGTATAAACAAGATTATTGTCATAACCCTAGTAACACTATATATGTATAAACAAGATTATTGTCATAACCCTAGTAACACTATATATGTATAAAAAAGATTATTGTCATAACACTAGTAACACTATATATGTATAAACAAGATTATTGTCATAAACAAAGTAACACGATATATGTATAAAAAAGATTATTGTCATAACACTAGTAACACTATATATGTATAAACAGGATTATTGTCATAACCCTAGTAACACTATATATGTTTAAAAAGATTATTGTCATAACCCTAGTAACACTATATATGTATAAACAAGATTATTGTCATAACCCTAGTAACACTATATATGTATAAACAAGATTATTGTCATAACCCTAGTAACACTATATATGTATAAACAAGATTATTGTCATAACACTAGTAACACTATATATGTAAAAACAAGATTATTGTCATAACACTAGTAACACTATATATGTATAAACAAGATTATTGTCATAACCCTAGTAACACTATATATGTATAAAGAAAATAATTGTCATAACACTAGTAACACTATATATGTATAAACAAGATTATTGTCATAACACTAGTAACACTATATATGTATAAACAAGATTATTGTCATAACCCTAGTAACACTATATATGTATAAACAAGATTATTGTCATAACCCTAGTAACACTATATATGTATAAAAAAGATTATTGTCATAACCCTAGTAACACTATATATGTATAAACAAAATTATTGTCATAACCCTAGTAACACTATATATGTATAAACAAGATTATTGTCATAACACTAGTAACACTATATATGTATAAAAAAGATTATTGTCATAACCCTAGTAACACTATATATGTATAAACAAGATTATTGTCATAACCCTAGTAACACTATATATGTATAAAAAAGATTATTGTCATAACCCTAGTAACACTATATATGTATAAACAAGATTATTGTCATAACCCTAGTAACACTATATATGTATAAACAAGATTATTGTCATAACCCTAGTAACACTATATATGTATAAACAAGATTATTGTCATAACCCTAGTAACACTATATATGTATAAAAAAGATTATTGTCATAACACTAGTAACACTATATATGTATAAACAAGATTATTGTCATAAACAAAGTAACACGATATATGTATAAAAAAGATTATTGTCATAACACTAGTAACACTATATATGTATAAACAAGATTATTGTCATAACCCTAGTAACACTATATATGTATAAAAAAGATTATTGTCATAACCCTAGTAACACTATATATGTATAAACAAGATTATTGTCATAACCCTAGTAACACTATATATGTATAAACAAGATTATTGTCATAACCCTAGTAACACTATATATGTATAAACAAGATTATTGTCATAACACTAGTAACACTATATATGTAAAAACAAGATTATTGTCATAACACTAGTAACACTATATATGTAAAAACAAGGTTATTGTCATAACACTAGTAACACTATATATGTATAAAGAAAATAATTGTCATAACACAAGTAACACTATACATGTATAAACAAGATTATTGTCATAACCCTAGTAACACTATATATGTATAAACAAGATTATTGTCATAACCCTAGTAACACTATATATGTATAAACAAGATTATTGTCATAACCCTTGTAACACTATGTACGTAAAAACAAGATTATTGTCATAACCCTACTAACACTATATATGTATAAACAAAATTATTGTCATAACACTAGTAACACTATATATGTATAAACAAGATTATTGTCATAACCCTAGTAACACTATATATGTATAAACAAGATTATTGTCATAACCCTAGTAACACTATATATGTATAAACAAGATTATTGTCATAACCCTAGTAACACTATATATGTATAAACAAGATTATTGTCATAACCCTAGTAACACTATATATGTATAAACAAGATTATTGTCATAACCCTAGTAACACTATATATGTATAAACAAGATTATTGTCATAACCCTAGTAACACTATATATGTATAAAAAAGATTATTGTCATAACCCTAGTAACACTATCTATGTATAAACAAGATTATTGTCATAAACAAAGTAACACGATATATGTATAAAAAAGATTATTGTCATAACACTAGTAACACTATATATGTATAAAAAAGATTATTGTCATAACCCTAGTAACACTATATATGTATAAAAAAGATTATTGTCATAACCCTAGTAACACTATATATGTATAAAAAAGATTATTGTCATAACCCTAGTAACACTATATATGTATAAACAAGATTATTGTCATAACCCTAGTAACACTATATATGTATAAACAAGATTATTGTCATAACCCTAGTAACACTATATATGTATAAACAAGATTATTGTCATAACACTAGTAACACTATATATGTAAAAACAAGGTTATTGTCATAACACTAGTAACACTATATATGTATAAACAAGATTATTGTCATAACACTAGTAACACTATATATGTATAAACAAGATTATTGTCATAACCCTAGTAACACTATATATGTAAAAACAAGATTATTGTCATAACACTAGTATCACTATATATGTATAAACAAAATTATTGTCATAACACTAGAAACCCCATATATGAATAAACAAGATTATTGTCATAACACTAGTAACACTATATATGTATAAAAAAGATTATTGTCATAACCCTAGTAACACTATATATGTATAAAAAAGATTATTGTCATAACCCTAGTAACACTATATATGTATAAACAAGATTATTGTCATAACCCTAGTAACACTATATATGTATAAACAAGATTATTGTCATAACCCTAGTAACACTATATATGTATAAACAAGATTATTGTCATAACCCTAGTAACACTGTATATGTATAAAAAAGATTATTGTCATAACACTAGTAACACTATATATGTATAAAAAAGATTATTGTCATAACACTAGTAACACTATATATGTATAAACAAGATTATTGTCATAACACTAGTAACACTATATATGTATAAACAAGATTATTGTCATAACCCTAGTAACACTATATATGTATAAAAAAGATTATTGTCATAACCCTAGTAACACTATCTATGTATAAACAAGATTATTGTCATAAACAAAGTAACACGATATATGTATAAAAAAGATTATTGTCATAACACTAGTAACACTATATATGTATAAACAGGATTATTGTCATAACCCTAGTAACACTATATATGTTTAAAAAGATTATTGTCATAACCCTAGTAACACTATATATGTATAAACAAGATTATTGTCACAACCATAATAACACTATATATAAACAAGATTATTGTCATAACCCTAGTAACACTATATATGTATAAACAAGATTATTGTCATAACACTAGTAACACTATATATGTATAAACAAGATTATTGTCATAACCCTAGTAACACTATATATGTATAAACAAGATTATTGTCATAACACTAGTAACACTATATATGTATAAACAAGATTATTGTCATAACCCTAGTAACACTATATATGTATAAACAAGATTATTGTCATAACCCTAGTAACACTATATATGTATAAACAAGATTATTGTCATAACCCTAGTAACACTATATATGTATAAACAAGATTATTGTCATAACACTAGTAACACTATATATGTATAAACAAGATTATTGTCATAACACTAGTAACACTATATATGTATAAACAAGATTATTGTCATAACCCTAGTAACACTATATATGTATAAACAAGATTATTGTCATAACCCTAGTAACACTATATATGTATAAAAAAGATTATTGTCATAACACTAGTAACACTATATATGTATAAACAAGATTATTGTCATAACCCTAGTAACACTATATATGTATAAACAAGATTATTGTCATAACACTAGTAACACTATATATGTATAAACAAGATTATTGTCATAACCCTAGTAACACTATATATGTATAAACAAGATTATTGTCATAACACTAGTAACACTATATATGTAAAAACAAGGTTATTGTCATAACACTAGTAACACTATATATGTATAAACAAGATTATTGTCATAACCCTAGTAACACTATATATGTATAAACAAAATTATTGTCATAACACTAGTAACACTATATATGTATAAACAAGATTATTGTCATAACCCTAGTAACACTATATATGTATAAACAAGATTATTGTCATAACCCTAGTAACACTATATATGTATAAACAAGATTATTGTCATAACCCTACTAACACTATATATGTATTAACAAAATTATTGTCATAACACTAGAAACCCCATATATGAATAAACAAGATTATTGTCATAACACTAGTAACACTATATATGTATAAAAAAGATTATTGTCATAACCCTAGTAACACTATATATGTATAAAAAAGATTATTGTCATAACCCTAGTAACACTATATATGTATAAACAAGATTATTGTCATAACCCTAGTAACACTATATATGTATAAACAAGATTATTGTCATAACCCTAGTAACACTATATATGTATAAACAAGATTATTGTCATAACACTAGTAACACTATATATGTATAAACAAGATTATTGTCATAACCCTAGTAACACTATATATGTATAAAAAAGATTATTGTCATAACCCTAGTAACACTATATATGTATTAACAAAATTATTGTCATAACACTAGAAACCCCATATATGAATAAACAAGATTATTGTCATAACACTAGTAACACTATATATGTATAAACAAGATTATTGTCATAACCCTAGTAACACTATATATGTATAAACAAGATTATTGTCATAACCCTAGTAACACTATATATGTATAAACAAGATTATTGTCATAACACTAGTAACACTATATATGTATAAACAAGATTATTGTCATAACCCTAGTAACACTATATATGTATAAACAAGATTATTGTCATAACACTAGTAACACTATATATGTATAAACAAGATTATTGTCATAACACTAGTAACACTATATATGTATAAACAAGATTATTGTCATAACCCTAGTAACACTATATATGTATAAACAAGATTATTGTCATAACCCTAGTAACACTGTATATGTATAAAAAAGATTATTGTCATAACACTAGTAACACTATATATGTATAAACAAGATTATTGTCATAACCCTAGTAACACTATATATGTATAAACAAGATTATTGTCATAACACTAGTAACACTATATATGTATAAACAAGATTATTGTCATAACACTAGTAACACTATATATGTATAAACAAGATTATTGTCATAACCCTAGTAACACTATATATGTATAAACAAGATTATTGTCATAACACTAGTAACACTATATATGTATAAACAAGATTATTGTCATAACACTAGTAACACTATATATGTATAAACAAGATTATTGTCATAACCCTAGTAACACTATATATGTATAAACAAGATTATTGTCATAACCCTAGTAACACTATGTACGTAAAAACAAGATTATTGTCATAACACTAGTAACACTATATATGGATAAACAAAATTATTGTCATAAACCTAGTAACACTATATATGTATAAAAAAGATTATTGTCATAACCCTAGTAACACTATATATGTATAAACAAGATTATTGTCATAACCCTAGTAACACTATATATGTATAAACAAGATTATTGTCATAACCCTAGTAACACTATATATGTATAAACAAGATTATTGTCATAACACTAGTAACACTATATATGTATAAACAAGATTATTGTCATAACACTAGTAACACTATATATGTATAAACAAGATTATTGTCATAACCCTAGTAACACTATATATGTATAAACAAGATTATTGTCATAACACTAGTAACACTATATATGTATAAACAAGATTATTGTCATAACACTAGTAACACTATATATGTATAAACAAGATTATTGTCATAACCCTAGTAACACTATATATGTATAAACAAGATTATTGTCATAACCCTTGTAACACTATGTACGTAAAAACAAGATTATTGTCATAACACTAGTATCACTATATATGTATAAACAAAATTATTGTCATAACACTAGAAACCCCATATATGAATAAACAAGATTAATGTCATAACACTAGTAACACTATATATGTATAAAAAAGATTATTGTCATAACCCTAGTAACACTATATATGTATAAAAAAGATTATTGTCATAACCCTAGTAACACTATATATGTATAAACAAGATTATTGTCATAACCCTAGTAACACTATATATGTATAAACAAGATTATTGTCATAACCCTAGTAACACTATATATGTATAAACAAGATTATTGTCATAACCCTAGTAACACTATATATGTATAAAAAAAGATTATTGTCATAACACTAGTAACACTATATATGTATAAACAAGATTATTGTCATAACCCTAGTAACACTATATATGTATAAAAAAGATTATTGTCATAACCCTAGTAACACTATATATGTTTAAAAAGATTATTGTCATAACACTAGTAACACTATATATGTATAAACAAGATTATTGTCATAACACTAGTAACACTATATATGTATAAACAAGATTATTGTCATAACCCTAGTAACACTATATATGTATAAAAAAGATTATTGTCATAACCCTAGTAACACTATATATGTATAAACAAGATTATTGTCATAACCCTAGTAACACTATATATGTATAAACAAGATTATTGTCATAACCCTAGTAACACTATATATGTATAAACAAGATTATTGTCATAACACTAGTAACACTATATATGTATAAACAAGATTATTGTCATAACACTAGTAACACTATATATGTATAAAAAAGATTATTGTCATAACACTAGTAACACTATATATGTATAAACAAGATTATTGTCATAACCCTAGTAACACTATATATGTATAAACAAGATTATTGTCATAACCCTAGTAACACTATATATGTATAAACAAGATTATTGTCATAACACTAGTAACACTATATATGTATAAACAAGATTATTGTCATAACCCTAGTAACACTATATATGTATAAACAAGATTATTGTCATAACACTAGTAACACTATATATGTATAAACAAGATTATTGTCATAACACTAGTAACACTATATATGTATAAACAAGATTATTGTCATAACCCTAGTAACACTATATATGTATAAACAAGATTATTGTCATAACCCTAGTAACACTATATATGTATAAACAAGATTATTGTCATAACACTAGTAACACTATATATGTATAAACAAGATTATTGTCATAACACTAGTAACACTATATATGTATAAACAAGATTATTGTCATAACCCTAGTAACACTATATATGTATAAACAAGATTATTGTCATAACCCTAGTAACACTATATATGTATAAACAAGATTATTGTCATAACCCTAGTAACACTATATATGTATAAACAAGATTATTGTCATAACACTAGTAACACTATATATGTATAAACAAGATTATTGTCATAACACTAGTAACACTATATATGTATAAACAAGATTATTGTCATAACCCTAGTAACACTATATATGTATAAACAAGATTATTGTCATAACCCTAGTAACACTATATATGTATAAACAAGATTATTGTCATAACCCTAGTAACACTATATATGTATAAAAAAGATTATTGTCATAACACTAGTAACACTATATATGTATAAACAAGATTATTGTCATAACCCTAGTAACACTATATATGTATAAAAAAGATTATTGTCATAACCCTAGTAACACTATATATGTATAAACAAGATTATTGTCATAACCCTAGTAACACTATATATGTATAAACAAGATTATTGTCATAACACTAGTAACACTATATATGTATAAACAAGATTATTGTCATAACCCTAGTAACACTATATATGTATAAACAAGATTATTGTCATAACCCTAGTAACACTATATATGTATAAACAAGATTATTGTCATAACACTAGTAACACTATATATGTATAAACAAGATTATTGTCATAACCCTAGTAACACTATATATGTATAAACAAGATTATTGTCATAACCCTAGTAACACTATATATGTTTAAAAAGATTATTGTCATAACCCTAGTAACACTATATATGTATAAACAAGATTATTGTCACAACCATAATAACACTATATATGTATAAACAAGATTATTGTCATAACCCTAGTAACACTATATATGTATAAACAAGATTATTGTCATAACACTAGTAACACTATATATGTATAAACAAGATTATTGTCATAACCCTAGTAACACTATATATGTATAAAAAAGATTATTGTCATAACACTAGTAACACTATATATGTATAAACAAGATTATTGTCATAACACTAGTAACACTATATATGTATAAACAAGATTATTGTCATAACCCTAGTAACACTATATATGTATAAACAAGATTATTGTCATAACACTAGTAACACTATATATGTATAAACAAGATTATTGTCATAACACTAGTAACACTATATATGTATAAACAAGATTATTGTCATAACCCTAGTAACACTATATATGTATAAACAAGATTATTGTCATAACCCTAGTAACACTATATATGTATAAACAAGATTATTGTCATAACCCTAGTAACACTATATATGTATAAACAAGATTATTGTCATAACCCTAGTAACACTATATATGTATAAACAAGATTATTGTCATAACCCTAGTAACACTATATATGTATAAACAAGATTATTGTCATAACACTAGTAACACTATATATGTATAAACAAGATTATTGTCATAACCCTAGTAACACTATATATGTATAAACAAGATTATTGTCATAACCCTAGTAACACTATATATGTATAAACAAGATTATTGTCATAACCCTAGTAACACTATATATGTATAAACAAGATTATTGTCATAACCCTAGTAACACTATATATGTATAAACAAGATTATTGTCATAACACTAGTAACACTATATATGTATAAACAAGATTATTGTCATAACCCTAGTAACACTATATATGTATAAACAAGATTATTGTCATAACCCTAGTAACACTATATATGTATAAACAAGATTATTGTCATAACACTAGTAACACTATATATGTATAAAACAAGATTATTGTCATAACACTAGTAACACTATATATGTATAAACAAGATTATTGTCATAACACTAGTAACACTATATATGTATAAACAAGATTATTGTCATAACCCTAGTAACACTATATATGTATAAACAAGATTATTGTCATAACCCTAGTAACACTATATATGTATAAACAAGATTATTGTCATAACCCTAGTAACACTATATATGTATAAACAAGATTATTGTCATAACCCTAGTAACACTATATATGTATAAACAAGATTATTGTCATAACCCTAGTAACACTATATATGTATAAACAAGATTATTGTCATAACACTAGTAACACTATATATGTATAAACAAGATTATTGTCATAACACTAGTAACACTATATATGTATAAACAAGATTATTGTCATAACCCTAGTAACACTATATATGTATAAACAAGATTATTGTCATAACCCTAGTAACACTATATATGTATAAACAAGATTATTGTCATAACCCTAGTAACACTATATATGTATAAACAAGATTATTGTCATAACACTAGTAACACTATATATGTATAAACAAGATTATTGTCATAACCCTAGTAACACTATATATGTATAAACAAGATTATTGTCATAACACTAGTAACACTATATATGTATAAACAAGATTATTGTCATAACCCTAGTAACACTATATATGTATAAACAAGATTATTGTCATAACCCTAGTAACACTATATATGTATAAACAAGATTATTGTCATAACCCTAGTAACACTATATATGTATAAACAAGATTATTGTCATAACCCTAGTAACACTATATATGTATAAACAAGATTATTGTCATAACCCTAGTAACACTATATATGTATAAACAAGATTATTGTCATAACACTAGTAACACTATATATGTATAAACAAGATTATTGTCATAACACTAGTAACACTATATATGTATAAACAAGATTATTGTCATAACCCTAGTAACACTATATATGTATAAACAAGATTATTGTCATAACACTAGTAACACTATATATGTATAAACAAGATTATTGTCATAACCCTAGTAACACTATATATGTATAAACAAGATTATTGTCATAACCCTAGTAACACTATATATGTATAAACAAGATTATTGTCATAACCCTAGTAACACTATATATGTATAAACAAGATTATTGTCATAACCCTAGTAACACTATATATGTATAAACAAGATTATTGTCATAACACTAGTAACACTATATATGTATAAACAAGATTATTGTCATAACCCTAGTAACACTATATATGTATAAACAAGATTATTGTCATAACCCTAGTAACACTATATATGTATAAACAAGATTATTGTCATAACACTAGTAACACTATATATGTATAAACAAGATTATTGTCATAACACTAGTAACACTATATATGTATAAACAAGATTATTGTCATAACACTAGTAACACTATATATGTATAAACAAGATTATTGTCATAACCCTAGTAACACTATATATGTATAAACAAGATTATTGTCATAACCCTAGTAACACTATATATGTATAAACAAGATTATTGTCATAACCCTAGTAACACTATATATGTATAAACAAGATTATTGTCATAACCCTAGTAACACTATATTGTCATAACACTAGTAACACTATACGTATATAAACAAGATTATTGTCATAACACTAGTAACACTATATATGTATAAACAAGATTATTGTCATAACACTAGTAACACTATATATGTATAAACAAGATTATTGTCATAACCCTAGTAACATTATTTATGTATAAACAAGATTATTGTCATCTAGTAACACTATATATGTATAAACAAGATTATTGTCATAACACTAGTAACACTATATATGTATAAACAAGATTATTGTCATAACCCTAGTAACACTATATATGTATAAACAAGATTATTGTCATAACACTAGTAACACTATATATGTATAAACAAGATTATTGTCATAACACTAGTAACACTATATATGTATAAACAAGATTATTGTCATAACCCTAGTAACACTATATATGTATAAACAAGATTATTGTCATAACCCTAGTAACACTATATATGTATAAACAAGATTATTGTCATAACCCTAGTAACACTATATATGTATAAACAAGATTATTGTCATAACACTAGTAACACTATATATGTAAAAACAAGGTTATTGTCATAACACTAGTAACACTATATATGTATAAAGAAAATAATTGTCATAGCACAAGTAACACTACACATGTATAAACAAGATTATTGTCATAACCCTAGTAACACTATATATGTATAAACAAGATTATTGTCATAACCCTAGTAACACTATATATGTATAAACAAGATTATTGTCATAACCCTAGTAACACTATATATGTATAAACAAGATTATTGTCATAACCCTAGTAACACTATATATGTATAAACAAGATTATTGTCATAACCCTAGTAACACTATATATGTATAAACAAGATTATTGTCATAACACTAGTAACACTATATATGTATAAACAAGATTATTGTCATAACCCTAGTAACACTATATATGTATAAACAAGATTATTGTCATAACCCTAGTAACACTATATATGTATAAACAAGATTATTGTCATAACCCTATAAACTATATATGTATAAACAAGATTATTGTCATAACCCTAGTAACACTATATATGTATAAACAAGATTATTGTCATAACCCTAGTAACACTATATATGTATAAACAAGATTATTGTCATAACCCTAGTAACACTATATATGTATAAACAAGATTATTGTCATAACACTAGTAACACTATATATGTATAAACAAGATTATTGTCATAACCCTAGTAACACTATATATGTATAAACAAGATTATTGTCATAACACTAGTAACACTATATATGTATAAACAAGATTATTGTCATAACACTAGTAACACTATATATGTATAAACAAGATTATTGTCATAACCCTAGTAACACTATATATGTATAAAAAGATTATTGTCATAACACTAGTAACACTATATATGTATAAACAAGATTATTGTCATAACACTAGTAACACTATATATGTATAAACAAGATTATTGTCATAACCCTAGTAACACTATATATGTATAAAAAAGATTATTGTCATAACCCTAGTAACACTATATATGTATAAACAAGATTATTGTCATAACACTAGTAACACTATATATGTATAAACAAGATTATTGTCATAACACTAGTAACACTATATATGTATAAACAAGATTATTGTCATAACCCTAGTAACACTATATATGTATAAACAAGATTATTGTCATAACCCTAGTAACACTATATATGTATAAACAAGATTATTGTCATAACCCTAGTAACACTATATATGTATAAACAAGATTATTGTCATAACCCTAGTAACACTATATATGTATAAACAAGATTATTGTCATAACCCTAGTAACACTATATATGTATAAACAAGATTATTGTCATAACCCTAGTAACACTATATATGTATAAACAAGATTATTGTCATAACACTAGTAACACTATATATGTATAAACAAGATTATTGTCATAACCCTAGTAACACTATATATGTATAAACAAGATTATTGTCATAACCCTAGTAACACTATATATGTATAAACAAGATTATTGTCATAACCCTAGTAACACTATATATGTATAAACAAGATTATTGTCATAACCCTAGTAACACTATATATGTATAAACAAGATTATTGTCATAACACTAGTAACACTATATATGTATAAACAAGATTATTGTCATAACCCTAGTAACACTATATATGTATAAACAAGATTATTGTCATAACCCTAGTAACACTATATATGTATAAACAAGATTATTGTCATAACCCTAGTAACACTATATATGTATAAACAAGATTATTGTCATAACACTAGTAACACTATATATGTATAAACAAGATTATTGTCATAACCCTAGTAACACTATATATGTATAAACAAGATTATTGTCATAACCCTAGTAACACTATATATGTATAAACAAGATTATTGTCATAACACTAGTAACACTATATATGTATAAACAAGATTATTGTCATAACCCTAGTAACGCTATATATGTATAAACAAGATTATTGTCATAACCCTAGTAACACTATATATGTGTAAACAAGATTATTGTCATAACCCTAGTAACACTATATATGTATAAACAAGATTATTGTCATAACCCTAGTAACACTATATATGTATAAACAAGATTATTGTCATAACCCTAGTAACACTATATATGTATAAACAAGATTATTGTCATAACCCTAGTAACACTATATATGTATAAACAAGATTATTGTCATAACCCTAGTAACACTATATATGTATAAAAAAGATTATTGTCATAACCTAAGTAACACTATATATGTATAAACAAGATTATTGTCATAACAACTAGTAACACTATATATGTATAAACAAGATTATTGTCATAACCCTAGTAACACTATATATGTATAAACAAGGTTATTGTCATAACACTAGTAACATTGTATATGTATAAACAAGATTATTGTCATAACACTAGTAACACTATATATGTATAAACAAGATTATTGTAGTAACACAAGATTATTGTCATAACACTAGTAACACTATATATGTATAAACAAGATTATTGTCATAACCCTAGTAACACTATATATGTATAAACAAGATTATTGTCATAACACTAGTAACACTATATATGTATAAACAAGATTATTGTCATAACCCTAGTAACACTATATATGTATAAACAAGATTATTGTCATAACCCTAGTAACACTATATATGTATAAACAAGATTATTGTCATAACCCTAGTAACACTATATATGTATAAACAAGATTATTGTCATAACCCTAGTAACACTATATATGTATAAACAAGATTATTGTCATAACCCTAGTAACACTATATATGTATAAAACAAGATTATTGTCATAACACTAGTAACACTATATATGTATAAACAAGATTATTGTCATAACCCTAGTAACACTATATATGTATAAACAAGATTATTGTCATAACCCTAGTAACACTATATATGTATAAAACAAGATTATTGTCATAACCCTAGTAACACTATATATGTATAAACAAGATTATTGTCATAACCCTAGTAACACTATATATGTATAAACAAGATTATTGTCATAACCCTAGTAACACTATATATGTATAAACAAGATTATTGTCATAACCCTAGTAACACTATATATGTATAAACAAGATTATTGTCATAACCCTAGTAACACTATATATGTATAAACAAGATTATTGTCATAACACTAGTAACACTATATATGTATAAACAAGATTATTGTCATAACACTAGTAACACTATATATGTATAAACAAGATTATTGTCATAACCCTAGTAACACTATATATGTATAAACAAGATTATTGTCATAACACCTAGTAACACTATATATGTATAAACAAGATTATTGTCATAACACTAGTAACACTATATATGTATAAACAAGATTATTGTCATAACCCTAGTAACACTATATATGTATAAACAAGATTATTGTCATAACCCTAGTAACACTATATATGTATAAACAAGATTATTGTCATAACCCTAGTAACACTATATATGTATAAACAAGATTATTGTCATAACCCTAGTAACACTATATATGTATAAACAAGATTATTGTCATAACCCTAGTAACACTATATATGTATAAACAAGATTATTGTCATAAACACTAGTAACACTATATATGTATAAACAAGATTATTGTCATAACCCTAGTAACACTATATATGTATAAACAAGATTATTGTCATAACCCTAGTAACACTATATATGTATAAACAAGATTATTGTCATAACCCTAGTAACACTATATATGTATAAACAAGATTATTGTCATAACACTAGTAACACTATATATGTATAAACAAGATTATTGTCATAACCCTAGTAACACTATATATGTATAAACAAGATTATTGTCA
>NC_134834.1:114014328-114079194 GCF_004210375.1 Tachypleus tridentatus
GTTTGATTTTAGATAAAATCTGTTATTACACTAACTTTCCAATATTCAATAAATGGAACTCCAAATACACTATCACAAAACCACATTCTGAAATAAAATATAGGAAGTACTGTTCATATCATTGAAGGTAGATCCACCTCACGTAAGTTGGCTAAACGACGGGTGCTATTTCATATCGTGAGGAGTAGATCCACCTCACACGTAAGTTGGCTAAAACGACGGTGCTATTTCATATCACACGTGAAGGTAGATGCACCTCACGTGAAAGTTATTTAAACGACCTGGTACTATTTCATATCGTTGAAGGTAGATCCACCTCACGTGAATTGTAGAGCGACCAGGTGTTATTTCATATCGTGAAGGTAGATCCACCTCACACGTAAGTTAAACGACCAGGTGTTATTTCATATCGTGAAGGTGCCCACCTCACGTAAGTTAACCGAAAACGACCAGGTGCTATTTCATATCGTGAAGGTAGATCCACCTCACACGTAAGTTGGCCTGTAAACGACCAGGTGTTATTTCATATCGTGAAGGGTAGATGCCCTCACGTAAGTTGGCTAAACGACCAGATCAGATATCCTCAGGCTCAGACATTCCATTCCTAACTTCTTATCTCAAGGCTTCTTTCCTTTAATGTGTCTTTGTCAGAAAACTACATAAAGGGTTATAAATGCTCTATCCACATCATGTATAGAAACCGAGTTTTTTAGTATTATAAGCCCACAGGTTTCTTTTAAACCATCTGGGGAGGGTCAATAGAAGGTAGCCAGCTGTGAACACACATTGTCGGAAGATCCTTGTCCAGTTCCTTACGGGATTGATTGTCACATAAGATTCCCACATTTGAATTCTAAAGCATGTTACAAATGGACCTTTCGACCATTGCTACGACCCAAGGCTGCGACCTGTTCATTACAGAACAGTAGCCATCGAAGCAGAAGCGATTAGAAATAAAGATATATATTGAAAATAATGAACTCAGGCTATGATATTTTATAACAAAGATATAAATTAAATAAACTGGCTGATAAAAAAAACCTTTTGTTTAATAATGTTGTTTAGAACCAAAACCTTGTGGCATAACTTTCATTAACAAGCTTCAGTAGACAAACTGAAAGTAGACTTTACGTGTAATATTTCGATGTCTTACTTCCTTTAGCAATAGTCTGAGTAGACTTCACATGTAACAGTTCCTTATTTTCTTGGGTAACTCAGTAGGGGTTTCAGTGTAGTAGTTTTTATGTTGTTTTCATGCTGTTACTAATAAACTTAATATTTTACTACCATAAGGGGGACTGGTTTAATATTTTACTACCATAAGGGGGACTGGTAAAGGTGATTTCAGGAGGTGACGTTTTATTCCCCCTCATTCCAGTAGAATAATTTTTCTCTTTCCATACTTGTAATTTTCTCCCCTCCTTCGAACAGTCACCTTTCGATGACTTCCCACAGGCGGAGAGTGTTATAGATGTGGTCAGTTGGAGCACCACATGTTAGTGTCTTATCTTATTAATATTACTTATATATTATACAGTTTCATTCTTTACATGAGAGACTCTTCCAAAGTGAATACGACAAAGTAAACGTTGTATCCATACCTCTCTATGAGTCCCTGTTCCACAGTCATCTCCAGTAACCAAGAATCTTACATGATAGACTCTTCCAAAGTACATACGACTAGTAAACGTTGTATCCATACCTCTTTATTCTCCTCCAGTAACTTCAGAGATCCTTCATGAGACTGATTGTATCCATACCTCAGATCCCTGTTCCTCCAGTAACTAGGGAATCTTTCATGAGAGACTCTTCCAAAGTGAATACGACTAGTAAACGTTGTATCCATACCTCTTTATGAGTCCCTGTTCCTCAGTGGTAAGAATCTTTCATGAGAGACTCTTCCAAAGTGAATACGACAAAGTAAACGTTGTATCCATACCTCTCTATGAGTCCCTGTTCCACAGTCACCTCCAGTAACCAGGAATCTTACATGAGAGACTCTTTCAAAGTGGATACGACTAGTAAACGTTGTATCCCTACCTCTCTATGAGTCCCTGTTCCACAGTCACCTCACAGTAACCAGGAATCTTATACCCAACATTTCAGTCTGCGTTCTCGTGACTTTATGTCAGTTAATTTGTGTTATAAATGTGATATATTTTGTTTATTTGACACATGTGTTCAGTTATACGACAAATAAAGTTGTTATGTAAATTATTTGTGTATCAAACATAACAATAATTGATAACGTATTGCCTGTTACAAACAATAATTTGTAAAAGAAAGTATATATTTGGTTTTTGAATAAAACAATGACTGTTAATTTATCATGTTTCGAACAATGATTTTTAAAGAAAGAAGTTATTTTGGTGCCAAACAAACAATAACTGATAATTTACTGTGATTTTCAAACAATGATTTGCAAATAAAAATGTATTTAAATCTCAAATATCACAATAACTGTTAATTTACAATGAATATCAAACTATGATTTGTGAAGAAATAAGTTATTTGGGTGTCAAACACAACAACGAGAGTTTATTTATTACGTATTTCTAAAATTATTTGTAAACAAAGGAATTATTTGGTTCTCAAACATAAGAATAATTGTCAATTTGTTAAGTGTTTCAAACAATGATTTGTAAAGTTAGAATTTAATTGGTTCTCAAACACAACAATAACTCTTAATTTACCACGAATATGAAACAATGACATGTAAAAAATGAAATTAGTTGGACCACAAACATAACAATAACTGTTAATTGACCATGAATGTCAAAGAATGATTTGTAAAGAAAAAAGTTATTAGTTTATCAAACATAACAATAACTGTTAAATTATCATCTACGAACAATCATGTGTAAATACAGAACTTATTTGATTCTCAACGTAACAATAACTATTAATTTATCACGTGTTTCAAACAGTGATATCTAAAGAAAGAGGTCATGTGGTCCTCAAACATAACAATAACTGCTTATTTATCACGTGTTTCAAATTATAATTTGTAAGGGCACAAGTTTTTTCGTTAAATTTCACAGTAACTGTTGGTTTACCATCAGCTTCAATTTCTAAAGAAAGAAGTTATTTAGGTCCTAAACATAAAAATAAGCGTTTATTTATCATGTGTTTGTATAAATGATTTATAAAGAAAGAAATTATTTTGTTCTGAAACCTAACAATAACTGTTAATTACACGTGGTAAACGTGTTAAAACAATGATCTTCATGATAAACTTTCATGATTAACAAAAACTGTTAGTTTACCATGAGTTTCAAACAACGATTTGCAAAGAAATAAGCTATTTTTCTCTAAAACAAAACAATAACATGTTAATATATCACGTATTTTAAACAATGCTTTGTAAGTATAGAAGGAATTTGAGTCTCAAACATAACAATACTCTTAATTTGTCACTCTTCCAAACAATGATTTGTGTTTTTAAGATACTCAGTCATTGTTATGGCTTTTAATTACTTTATAACGTGATATATTTCTGTTTGTTTGTTTTGAATTTCGCGCAAAGCTACACGAGGGGTATCTGTGCTAGCCGTCCCTAATTTAGCAGTGTAAGACTAGAGGGAAGGCAGCTAGTCATCACCACCCACCGCCAACTTTTGGGCTACTCTTTTACCAACGAATAGTGAGGATTGATCATCACATTATAACGCCCCCACGGCTGAAAGGGCTAGCATGTTTGGTGCAACCGGGATTCGAATCCGCGACCCTCGGATTACGAGTCAAACGCCTTAACCCACCTGGCCATGCTGGGCCTGATATATTTATGTCCATTTTATCACTTATGTTTAAAAGTTACGCCATTTTCATTAAGATTAAGAAGTATGTTCTAGTTACAGAAAATTAAAATAATAAACCATTTAAAGCGAACAACTAAGTTATATTTATACAATGAACCTGATTCCATCTTCATATCTTCATACTCTCCAGTAATTAAGGTTGCTTGTAGATAAAATACGCATTTAAATTGACAAAGTTTTCAGTGGCGTTATTTCAGACCTGAATGTATAATTTAGCCTTTCTTCTCCCAGCTCGTGTGTATTTAGTAGTTAAACCACATCAAAATGAACACCCCTATTCAGTATCTTGGGTTGTTTCTTAAGTGTGGTATTTTGTTACCAGCCATTACAATTAAAACAATATATATATGTGTTTGACATGGGACTGTGACCTTGATACAGCTATTACAAAGTTTACTGTAACACTACATCAACTCTACAGTTACCATTTGAGTACATCTAAAGTGGGATAACACGACATACGACACACTTATTTATAAAAATATAATGACCATGCAATTATATCTACACCATTGTTACCAATAGCTAGTGCAACAGTACGCTTGACATATCTACAACATCATACCAAATAAAAATGTTAACAGTACACATATTATATTATTGTTACTAAATAACTATTTTAACAGTACGTTTGTTGTATTTATTATATGTACGTCATTATTACCAAATAACTATCTTAACAGTACGTTTGTTGTATTTATTATATATACGTCATTGTTACTAGATAACTACTTTAAAATACGTTTGTTGTATTTGTTATATACATATTATATATATACGTCATTGTTACCAGATAATTATTTTAACAGTACGTTTGTTGTATTTATTATATGTAGTCATTGTTATCAGATAACTATTTTAACAGTACGTTTGTTGTATTTATTATATGTAGTCATTGTTACCAGATAACTATTTTAACAGTACGTTTGTTGTATTTATTATATGTACGTCATTATTACCAAATAACTATCTTAACAGTACGTTTGTTGTATTTATTATATATACGTCATTGTTACTAGATAACTACTTTAAAAATACGTTTGTTGTATTTGTTATATACATATTATATATATACGTCATTGTTACTAGATAACTACTTTAAAATACGTTTGTTGTATTTGTTATATACATATTATATATATGCGTCATTGTTACTAGATAACTACTTTAAAAATACGTTTGTTGTATTTGTTATATACATATTATATATATGCGTCATTGTTACTAGATAACTACTTTAAAAATACGTTTGTTGTATTTGTTATATACATATTATATATATGCGTCATTGTTACCAGATAATTATTTCAACAGTACGTTTGTTGTATTTATTATATGTAGTCATTGTTACCAGATAACTATTTTAACAGTACGTTTGTTGAATTTATTATATGTAGTCATTGTTACCAGATAACTGTTTTAACAATAGTACGTTTGTTGTATTTATTATATGCAGTCATTGTTACCAGATAACTATTTTAACAGTACGTTTGTTGTATATATTATATGTAGTCATTGTTACCAGATAACTATTTTAACAGTATGTCTGCTATTTTATATCTACAACATTGTTACTAATAACTGCTTTAATAGTAACTAACTATAAAGTTTTCTATCTTTATAGCTGAAAAAATAGGGTTTTAGTAATTTCCTTAACCCAAATTAATTCATGGAACAGGCAGTATCCTGTTGTTGTAGGCGGATGTTCCTCTTTTATTGATATCATCATAGTACTGTCAATTATTCTGTACTTTGGTGGGACAATAGTAAATATTTCGTCTTACAACGTTAAAATCTGCTGTTCTGTTCTTCGCGGTAAACACAGCATATAGCCCACTTGGCTTTGATATAAAACAAACATATGAAACCAGATAGTCTTCGGTTTTAATCCGACCAGTTGTCTCTCTTAATTCAGATACATTTGTTTTATTTATTTACTTGTTTATAATTCACTAACCCATTTTAACCCTAACTTCAGTTTTTATTGTTCGATTGTTTTCTTGCATATTAATTTTAGTGAACATAACTCTCTACATTTTACCTCTTATGTGGGCTGAGAAAGATACACCTGAACAGTTAGGGCTATCTCAGAGTACTGTCCTTCTTACCTTTTAACCTTATAATTTCTTTTCCAGAGTCCAGTACCTTGCCAGTCTTTCACTTCCAAACTTCCTAAGTTGAGTCAGCCTGACTTGGATTACACTGCACCTGAAGTCCAGGCGAGCTCATGCTGCTCTCCACATACTGATATGTTCTCGCTTGGCCTCGTTATTTGTGCTCTGTTCAATAATGGGCGGTCCCTTATTGAAGCCAACTTGAACACAGTTCATTATGATAAAGTGGTAGGAACGGTAAGTGAATAAAACAATAATGAGTTTTTTTAGATTTGGTTTACCTGCTTAACATTTAGTTTAAACTTCTGATTAGACTTAACGTTTAGTATGGCCTAGTTTAAACTTCTGATTAGACATAACGTTTAGTGTGGCCTAGTTTAAACTTCTGATTAGACATAACGCTTAGTGTGGCCTAGTTTAACTTCTGATTAGACTTAACGTTTAGTATGGCCTAATTTAAACTTCTTATTAGACTTAACGTTTAGTATGGCCTAGTTTAAACTTCTGATTTGACTTAACGTTTAGTGTGGCCTAGTTTAAACTTCTGATTATACTTAACGTTTAGTGTGGCATGGTTTAAACTTCTGATTAGACAGTCTCTTTTAGGCACAGACGACATATTTTGTTTTTCTTGCTAAAACAGTTAAGTAGCTGAATTTCTAAATCCTCAAGTCAAAGAAAGTCGCATTCTGCACTTTAGTGCTGAAGTGTATCATGAGAGTGACAGTCAAATACTGCCATTCGCTCTGACAGAATAGTCCAAAACTTTGGCGGGTAATGTTGTCTATTTATCCAATTTATCTTCCCTATAATCTATTACTTCAAAATTGAGAAAGGCGAGAGGAATAGTTTTAGTGTAGCTCTGCGAGAAATTAAACGAGCGATGAGAGAAAAGTTTGACTCTCTGAAATGACGTAGAAGATAAAATATATGAAACGCTATTTTCACACTTCAAATTTTAAATCCGAAACTAAGAAGAAAGTGGTAAAAAGTATCACCGTAATAGGTGATTTTTATTACAAATCTTAACCTTGTTTGCCACCTTTCGGCAGCTTTAACATTAAAGTGAAAATTTGATTCCCTTACTTTTAAATATATTAAAACACGGTATGTAATTCAGAATGTTGTAACTTTAGTAGCATTGTTACAAGGCTGACCTAATATCAACTCTAAAATTCAAGGTTAGCTCTCTGCAATTCTTACAGCGCATATATCTAAATGTGCAGATTTAGGCCGAAATAAAAGGAACATTTTCTTAATTTACAATTCCACATTGAAACCACAAGTGTAAAAGTAGCAGTCAGATCCACAACCGGGCTGGACAACGATATGCGAAAGTTTATCTGAAACTCTCCTTTAATGATCAATAAAGCAAGTTCAAAGTTATTGTTCATATGTCGAATGCTGGCGAAACTTTAGATTTTCATAAGCCTAACATTTGTAATAATAAGACTAGAATAAAATTATTCTGCTTTTCATACGCCACTTAATCGGTCTATAATATTTGTGTGTTGTTTACATATGAGACGATCGTCAAATAACATTTACCTGATATAATTGTTGTATTGCTTACATTTAAATGATCAATGAACAATATTTACTTGATAATACTGTTTACATTTTACGGGTTCATTGAAAAATATTAACTTAATAATATTGATGTATTGTTTACATGTTAATCACTTGTTGAACAACAATTACATGATAATATTGTTGTATTGTTTACATTTTAATCACTTGTTGAACAACATTTACTTGATAATATTGTTGTATTGTTTACATTTTAATCACTTGTTGAACAACATTTACTTGATAATATTGTTGTATTGTTTACATTTTAAACACTTGTTGAACAACATTTAGTGGGTGATGTTGTTGCTCATGGCCTGGTGGCTACGGCGCTCGACTCGTAATCTGAGTGTCGAAGGTTCAAATCCTCAAGCACCAATCATTGTCGCTCTTTCATATATAGCTTCGGTTAATTTCAGTGTTCGTTGGTTAAAATTCGCTCAAGAGTTGGCGGTAGGTGATGGTAACTAGCTACACTCCATCTAGTTTTACACTGCTAAATTAGGGACGGCTACTACAGATAGTCCTCGTGTCGCTTTGCGCGAAATTCGAAAACAAACAATAGTGTTGTATTGTCTACATTTTAATATGTTGTCTATTTGTTTGGATATTGTTACCTGATCTATATTGTAGAATATTGTGGCACTATGTATGTTAGATATATAAAATTTTGTAAGCAACTACTAAACGTGCGGCGTGAGTTGGCTCCAGACAGAGTTCTAGATTTTGGAGCAGCAGAGCCGAGATCGATGGTGTACGATACTACAAAATATAAACTGTATTTTAATCTACTGGAGCGTTACAATAATAACAGTCAGTCACGTAGTATGATACAGTTGATTGTCAGCCTTCTTTCTTATCTGTAGTTCAAAATTAGGACCGGATACCATTAGTAGCTTTGTTATAAATACACTGGGTACAGTTTCGTATTTCAACAAGGTTTTAAGTGTTTAATAAAACATATAGGACTTGCAGAAAACGATTTGTTTGTTGTTAATCACAAAGCTACACAACGGATTGTCTGTAGTGTGTCTACCATATGTATCGAAACCCGAATTTTAGCATCGTAAGCCTGTATATTTACCGATGAAATTGTTTTATTTCTTTTTGTGATATACCACCGTACAAGCTTTAGTTAAATTATATTACATGCAAACATTTCTTTGAATTTCGATGTAATATTTCACTTTCTATGTCCGTGATGGTTCAACGTTAGGTTTGAGGGCTTGTAACGTTAAAAATTTAAAGTTCGATCCTTGTGATAAATACATCGATAATAGTTCATCGTGTAGCTCAGCGTATCCCAAACTTTCTCTGTTCACGGCGCGCTTCGTGTCTCAGCAATCTGTTCACGGCCCCCTTAGGCAGTTCCGTTTATTTAGTAGTTAGGTCCAAACAACTTAATAAGTATTTATGTCCTAACAACTTTGTAGCTGTTTGAAATAACAATACACGTAAATTGAAAGTAAACACAATATTTTTATTTCATTTTTAAATAACTACAATTACTAATGGGATGTGTGTACCTGTTGGTCACTGCACAGCTTCTCAAACCTTGGAATATGATTGGATACCGCCACCCTTACTTCCTGTTCCACGTTGATTTACGCGCGGTAATTGCTTTTTATCACAGCAACTGCCAAAAACCCAGTTTCACAGAGATATGACGTCGCAAACGGATATAATATTCGCTGAACTTTAGCACTTAGCAGGTGACATTCATCTTTTACTGATATCCAAAACTCAGTTAGTTCCATGCTGCCAAATTTTGTTTTTAAAGTTATGTCACAAAATAGTTTAACAAGAATTTCTTCTTCTGCAGAGGTAAATTCAGATAGATGGGGCCTTAGCTTTGAATGGGTCTTGGATCCATGCAAACTTCCCCATATTTTTTGGAAAGTAATTTTCAAACCAGTCACTGAGCTGTGTTAGGTGCTCCTCAAAAACAGATTTTAGTTTGTGGGTCAAATCAACTACATTGGATGTAACAAACTGCTGCAACAGGGGATTAATTTGTGGATCAAATCAACTTCGTTGGATTAACAAACTGCTGTAACAGGGGATTAATTTGTGGATCAAATCAACTTCGTTGGATTAACAAACTGCTGTAACAGGGGTTTAGTTTGTGGGTCAAATCAACTTCGTTGGATGTAACAAACTGCTGCAACAGGGGTTTAGTTTGTGGGTCAAACCAACTTCATTGAATGTAACAAACGGCTGTAACAGGGGATTAGTTTGTGGGTCAAATCGACTTCATTGGATGTAACAAACTGCTGCAACAGGGGATTAGTTTGTGGGTCAAATCGACTTCATTGGATGTAACAAACTGCTGCAACAGGGGATTAGTTTGTGGGTCAAATCAACTTCATTGGATTAACAAACTGCTACAACAGGGGTTTAGTTTGTGGGTCAAACCAACTTCATTGAATGTAACAAACGGCTGCAACAGGGGATTAGTTTGTGGGTCAAATCGACTTCATTGGATGTAACAAATTACGGCAACAAGGGATTAGTTTGTGGGTCAAATCAACTTCATTGGATGTAACAAACTGCTACAACTGAGGGAAGCAGTCTTTGCCGCCATCTTCATTCACTTTTCTTCTCCATGGTAGTAACTTTTTTCTGGAGGCTGAAACATTCTCTACGAGTTTCAGAATTTGCATGTTGCTTTCCCCCAGAGAAAGGTTCATTCAGTTTTTCGAAGAGATCACACAGGTACGTTGATTTTGACAAAAAACCAATATCCAGAAAGTTCTTAGCTTATTCGTGTTCTTCTTCTTTGAGATAAGAGTAAAGTTCCCTTTCGTAATTTGAACACGGACAGTAAAAGATATGAATCTCATATCTTTATATATACACAATTTTTAAAAAAAAACTCGCCTTCTGTGGCCGAGTTTTTTAAAGTTAACCACTTTCAACACACTTTTCAGGATTAGGTTCAGTGCAGAACTCAGGTGCTTTGACGCAAGGGCTTCCCTGTGGATTGTGTAGTAGGTCCACAATACATCAAGAGCTTTGTTTCGTGAGTACCTGCAATCCCCAAAACAGTCGGACATAGAGTGACCACCATTGGTACAAACGCCAATGCACTTGGTTCAGTCTAAGTTGTTTGTACACATAAAACTATCAAGGATCTCAAACAAGTCTTAAGCCTTTGTACCTGCAGTGACACTTTTACATAAGAGAAGGTCTTCCAGTCTTCCACAATTTTGTCACCAACCAAGAAGCGTGTGTAGCAAATCAAATGAACATTCTTGTTATTATCCGTCCTCTCATCTAGCTGGTATAGCAAATCAAATAAACATCCTTGTTACTATCCGTCACCTTGTCTAGCTGGTTTAACAAATCAAATGAACATCCTTGTTACTATCCGTCACCTTGTCTAGCTGGTGTAACAAATCAAATGAACATCCTTGTTACTATCTGTCACCTTGTCTAGCTGGTGTAGCAAATCAAATAAACATCCTTGTTACTATCCGTCACCTTGTCTAGCTGGTGTAACAAATCAAATAAACATCCTTGTTACTATCCGTCACCTTGTCTAGCTGGTGTAACAAATCAAATGAACATCCTTGTTACTATCTGTCACCTTGTCTAGCTGGTGTAACAAATCAAATGAACATCCTTGTTACTATCCGTCACCTTGTCTAGCTGGTGTAACAAATCAAATGAACATCCTTGTTACTATCCGTCACCTTGTCTAGCTGGTGTAACAAATCAAATGAACATCCTTGTTACTATCCGTCACCTTGTCTAGCTGGTTGTAACAAATCAAATGAACATCCTTGTTACTATCCGTCACCTTGTCTAGCTGGTGTAACAAATCAAATGAACATCCTTGTTACTATCCGTCACCTTGTCTAGCTGGTGTAACAAATCAAATGAACATCCTTGTTACTATCCGTCGTCTCATCTAGCTGGTGTAACAAATCAAATGAACATCCTTGTTACTATCCGTCACCTTGTCTAGCTGGTGTAACAAATCAAATGAACATCCTTGTTACTATCTGTCACCTTGTCTAGCTGGTGTAACAAATCAAATGAACATCCTTGTTACTATCCGTCACCTTGTCTAGCTGGTGTAACAAATCAAATGAACATCCTTGTTACTCTCTGTCACCTTGTCTAGCTGGTGTAACAAATCAAATGAACATCCTTGTTACTTACTATCCGTCATCTTGTCTAGCTGCAACCTGAATCTCTTTTCTTTCATTTTCTCAATAGCTAATCTTTGAAATATTTAACCATGTGTTGGATTCTACGACTGATAATACTGTTGGATAAATACACCTTTGAAAACAGTCTTCTACAGATTCACCAACCATAATGTTCACTATATCCACTGCAGACAGTAAAATTAATTCTTCCGTAAGAGTATGAGGCTTTTTACATTTCCCGACTCTATACGCCACCTTGTAGGATACTAGTAAAGTATTGCTTGGTATTGATGCTTGTTTCAAAAATGTACCTTTTTGTTCTTTCAATTATTTTAACTTTCTGGTAAAATAATCACAGGATGTACTATACCATGTTAGGATGATTGGTCTTTAAACCACATTTTAGTTTACTTGAAAGCAGGCACCCTGGAGCCAAAACTGTTAGACATAATACACACTGTGGACATTCTTCATGACTGACATCTACTGAAGTAAAACTGAAATCTAGATAACTATCCTCATATTACCATTATTTCTGTTTCTTCACAACTTTGTCACTGGTCTGTGGTTCACCATCCCTTTCTTCACTCCCACACTTCTTATTAATGTTCAGAAATCTTTATGCACATGGACTAAAAATCAACAAAATAATTCACTGAACTTTGCTTGACCTCGAGGACACTTGATCCCAACACTCTCCAGTTATTCCGATTACTGACGGACCCGGAGAATCAAAAGTTGTTTATATACAAAATCTAAGAAACTAGAAAGTTCGAGAAGTTACTGGCGTAGCCAAAAGTACAAGTAAACAAAACATATCTAAAATATTCGAGAACGTTACTGAAAGGAATGTAGCGCCATCTAATGTTAAAACTGTGAACGATCTTAAGCTAGTAGTTTGCGCGGTGTCCGACAGATGTCAATATCGCTGTGTTACCCTCGAATATTTGAAATATCCCCGCAGCACACAGTTTAAGAACTACTGGTATCGCCTAACGTTTAACAACAAGACAAACAATCAATGTTGGTTGGTGTTTTAGTTTGTTATTAAACGACCATTTGTGTTATTTGTTCTGTAATGATATCAGATAAAACTGGCTTTTCCAAGTTAAAGTATTTTTTCTCCAACTCTATTAGTTACCTGAAAGACAGAAGAAACATGAAATGTTATTTGTCTCTTTCTAAAGTTCATAACTATACATGTTTTGTTTTATTTTAGTTGGAACAGAAGCTTCGTGGGTTTCAAAACAGAATACCTGGTCTCTTATACGAACCCCTCAGGGGCTTCTGAGTGTTAACCCTAGGAGAAGGCCGAATGCGCAGAATTTTCGATGGTGAGTGACATGTTTTAGGTTGAACATCGTTTTAAACGGAAATACGTGGTAAGCGAAGTGTGACGTCGTCAAACAGGTGTCAATCCACGAGCTCGAAGGTCAGTGAGAAATGTCGCCCAAGTTACCTAGGTAACTCTACGCACATAAATCAGAATGATTTCCGACTGAAAAAGCAATACAAGCCACGTGCTTATTTAATAAAACAATACAAGTGACGTGCTTATTTAAAAAAGCAATACAAGCCACGTGCTTATTTAAAAATCAATACAAATTACGTTTTTATTTTTTTTTTACGCGTAGCCAGGAAAAAAGATAGCTTGTGTACATAATGACATTACGTGAACATCGATGTGGTAAAATACGTCTCGTGCCATTTTCTACCAGATAATGAATATATAAAATAAATATAAGGCATTTCGAAAAAAGGTTTTCAAAATAATTCGCGATTATCGCTGGATACTTCACCGGGAGTAAGTTAGGGAGACGAAAAGTGGATACAAAGTTCAAGGTAGACCGTGTTTATTAGCAGACAAATGTTCTGGGTTCCTTGTACCAACTAGTAATACCGACTTTGTACCAAAATGACAAACAGGATTTAGTTTGTTTAAAATTTTACATTTTTAATTTCGCTATCCGTCTTTAATTTAATAGTGTTAGACTGGAAGGAAGACAACTAGTCATCATCACCCACAGTCAACTCTTGAGCTATTCTTTTAGCAACGAATAGTGGGACTGACCGTCACATTATAACGTCTCCATAGCATGTTTGGTGTGACGAGAATTCGAACCCGGAACTCTCAGAGTGAAAGTGTAGTGCTGTAACAACCTGATCATATAGGCCCTAGTGAACCAAATGGTGTTAAACCTCCCTTTCTTCAATCACATACTTCCATCAACTGGAAAGAAACAGGATTTCGTGCTGTTCTACACGAACGCAAACCGATTCAATTACTCTATGGATTTATGTTCTAACCGGTATTGTGAAACCTTCGCCCTTACTTTAGATGGATAATGAAAAGTAAAACATACCAACTGGTATGCTTTGGACGTGACAGACTCATTACTGTTCGTCAGGTTGACTTTACTTGGCGACATAACCTGTAACAGTGTGGAAAGGCTTCAACTTCGTTTTAATATAACAATTGAGCACAATTCTTCTATTCTAAAGCCTGTTCGTTGGTTAAGTTAAGAAAAAAGTTTTATAAGCAAAATCCACTAATAACGTAGACTATTTGGATTTACTTTAATGACAGTCTGTTGGATCTCAGGCTTAGTGAGTTCTCTGATGGGATAAGACACTTGAATGACACTTTTGTGAGATCGTCAGGCTTAGTGAGTTGTCTGATGGGATAAAACACTTTAATGACACTTTTGTTAGATCGTCAGGCTTAGTGAGTTGTCTGATGGAATAAGACACTTTAATGACACTTTTGTTAGATCGTCAGGCTTAGTGAATTGTCTGATAGTATAAGACACTTTAATGACACTTTCTTTACACCGTTAGGCTTAGCCAATTATTTTGAACGATGTTCTTGCCCTTTTAAAAGATAATATAACAGTGTTATCACTATAAAAATGAGAAAACTGTAATATATAAATAAGAAAGTTAACCGGTCACAAACTAAGAATGGAAGTCGTTTGATTTCAGCTTAATCAAGATATCTTAATATTACCAATCCTCCACGAAGTATCTGATCGTCCCTAACTCGAGTGTTTTTTGAAGAGATAGATATACATTAAAATGAATAATTGATGGTTATCTAGGAGATATAGTTTCAAGTATATATTGAGATAGATGCGTCTTCAAAGGCTATTAGATAGAATATAGCGTATGTTAAGATAAAGAATTTTTTTAAGGGTTGTTCTAGTATAGATAAATCCACGGGTTGGTCAGAATAGAAAAAAATTCATAGATGTTTAGAACATGGAAAGGTTAATTGGAACAGAGAAAGCTTCAAATTAAAAAGAATGTTCACACATTAGTACAGGTTTAACGAATTCTTAAAGGGATGTTGAATTTAGGGAGAAATCATTTTTAGACTTTTAGCTGTTGTTTTAAGATATATGTATAGAAGGACTTTAGATTTTTGTTTAACGAGGTTTATCTTCAAATACATTTTAAAAATCCATGATTCTTCATTTTGTCTTGTGTTTTCTTGGAATCTGTATTTATAACTTATTGTTATTTATATAAACTGTACTAGGTCTATGCACACTAATTAATTAAGTATTTAATCGATTTATTGCTTTGCTTTGATAGATATGATACATACAAACTGTACTATACTTTGAAATCGTATTTTGCCAATAGTTTGTTTTAACGATCGTAGCCTATTTGTTACAGTGCCTAACTGATAAATTAGAGGTTGTTTTATTCGCGTCCGTTAGTACAAAATCGCTCTCTAAGTTTTGAGTGACGAACAAGTGAAAATATTCGACTAGAGCGGACCCAGAGTTTCAAATGTAGGTTGTTCACCTTGTCTTTAGTCATCACTTAATTATTAGGGTTAGCTAGTCCGGATAAGTAAACAACCGACACAAACAATCAGACATTATAGTCACAAATGTTGGTTGTTCACCTTATCTTTAGTCATCACTTAATTATTAGGGTTAGCTAGTCCTGATAAGTAAACAACCGACACAAACAATCAGACATTATAGTCACAAATGTTGGTTGTTCACCTTGTCTTTAGTCATCACTTAATTATTAGGGTTAGCTAGTCCGGATAAGTAAAAACCGACACAAACAATCAGACATTATAGTCACAAATGCGACTTATCCACTAAGTTTCAGTTCAAGAGAGAATCCTAGAGCTCCAGATTCATTTGAGTACTGCTGAATTTTTCGCGATAAAAATATATAACACTATACAACACAAATTTTGAAGAAGTAAATATTTTGTTTCATAGTGTGATTTGAATCTATTTCCACAAGTACATGTATTTAGTTCAACTTTTCTTTAAATCTTAATATATAAAAATAATAGGAAAACTTAAGCCGCTGGATGTTGACGGAAAACGTGTATTTACAATGTGTAATTATTGTGTTGAAGTTGGAATATATATATTCCGAAACGTTTTCTAAACATGTTTTTGTTCGGTGGTTGTGTTGTTCGTAGTTATATTCGTTTAATTCACCGTCATATAAAGTTATTTCTAAATATTATCCAGTACTTTCATTAATGTGAAACCTTTCTTTATCGTTTCATGCTATTACCATGTTACTTTAATGTTCATTTTGATGTAAACTGCAAGTATTAAGAATTCCAAGAAGTGTGGACTACACGTCAGAAATACGTGTTCTATTGGTCTACGAATGTTTTTTGCTACATTGTCTGTTGTGCTTGGTACATTTGGCTCGTTGTCTGAAGGTTGATTCAGTTTGAATTCAAACATAAATCTACGGCCTGGCATGGTCACGTGGTTAAGGTACATGACTCGTAATCTGAGGGTCGCGGGTTAGAATCCCCGTCACACCAAACATGCTCGCCCTTTCAGATGTGGGGACGTTAAAATGTGACGATCAATCCCACTATTCGTTGGCAAAAGAGTAGCCAAGAGTTGGCGGTAGGTGGTGCTGACTAGCTGCCTTCCCTCCAGTCTTACACTGCTAAATTAGGGACGGTTAGCACGAAATTCTAAACAAAACAAACCAAAAGCTACATAGTAACTCTGTTTCTAGGGTTGTAAGTCTGCCGCTTGGGGGCCGTGGTCAAGAAAACCTAACACAAACTGTCGAAAAGGAAAATTAATTATTTTACCTCACGAACTTGTTTTACTTAAATTATTTACCACTCTTGAAAGAGTTTATTTACGAGAGAAACCTGTTAATATTGAAACTGATAGATAGATAGATAAACGAAAGGATGGGTAGATATGATGAAAGAAACACAGAATGAAATATTCGCTTATATCTATCTCAACATTCAATCCATCAATTTGTTTACTTCTCTTTAAATGCACAAAAACTAAAGATTGTTGATAATGTTGGGTGTTTTTGTTAATCAAACAGATCTTAACCAATAGGATTACATTAGAATGTTGTTACGTATGATTCAACTTCTCTTAGGATTTATCTGTGTTTAGTTCTAACACATCTTCCTACATATGTATCATAATTATATTACATAAAGGACAAATGATGAAAAACGTTTGTGTGACACTTACGAATATGTCGCTGTAATCTTGCCCTAGATTAAAAAATAAGTTTTATTTTGAACATTTTTAATTTACTAAAAAGTGTTTTCCCTGTTTATAATCCAAACTATTTTTATGTTTTGATTAAACTTTTCGGAGGTCTATGTTATAAAATAAAACTAGCAGCTTCGTTTACGTAGTTTTGTTCGGGTTAGTTTTTTAGGGGTTGTGATATTTACGATGTTATGGTAGAAACTGTCTTTTCTTTTATAAAGTTTTTGTCAAGTAAGTTTATTTAAGAGCCATTCTATCCATGACACTATTTTAAAAAATGTGATTCGTACAAAGTGTTTGTTCCGGTTAGTTTCTTTAGGGTATCTGCTGTAAGTCATCTTATCCCTATATGTAAGAAGTATCTTCTATTATAATTTGTACAGATCAGGTTTTTCATGGATCCTGCCATCCATGCTTTGCAGTACCTTGATGTCATTCAAATGAAGGATACGACACACAAAGCTCATTTCTACCACAGCCTAAAACTATATTGTCGCAAATACCCAGAGTGAGTTTATCTTTTAACATTTTAACTATAACCAAAGTAATTAAATTAACTAAATTCTTAAAACCCTGTGACACAATAAATCGGTTCTATTTTTCAATAAAACAATGTATTTGTCCTGTTTTGTGATATACCAGTAAGTTGAAATATATCAAAGCCTAAACTACGGTAACCCATATTTAACCTATTTTATGGTTATGGTAAACCTTAAACCACTAAACCTTAAATTAAACTTTTGACTGTCTTACCTTTATTTATAAAAAAATACTATAGCTAGTTTCTCTTGCGTTAGTTAACCCAAGTTAACTACAAATTATAACATAAATATTAAATAATTTTCAGAAAACTGTAACACATAACTTTTCAAAATTCTAAGTCGTGCCATCTATCATAAGTTAATAACAATTGAATTAATCTAATTATTAGATTACTTGATATTTATACCAGTCATTATAATCACTAAACCCTGATTTATACCGAGGATTCAATGTGCACCGTTTAAATTTATGACTTAGGTGACTCACAAAAACAAGTTTTAGGTTTCTGTCTGCACTAAAAACAACGTTTCTTTTAGGTTTCTGTCTGCACTGAAAGCAACGTTTCTTTTAGGTTTCTGTCTGCACTAAAAACAACGTTTCTTTTAGGTTTCTGTCTGCAACGTTTCTTTTAGGTTTCTGTCTGCACTAAAACAACGTTTATTTTAGGTTCATGTCAGTAATGCAAACACGACTTGTTTGTTTTACCTTCCTATCGAAACTTAAGAAAATCTATTTTTAGACAACACTAAAAAACAAATAAAGTTTATTTTAGGCTTCTGTGAAAAAATTTAACTTTCATTTACTTTACTATCAAAACTAAAAATAACGTTTTTTTTACTAAAAGTCGGCCAGCATCCCCGTCACAACAACCATGCTCGCCTTTCCAGCCGTGGAGGCGTTATAATGTACGGTCAATCCCATTATTCGTTGGTAAAAGAGTAGCCCAAGAGTTGGCGGTGGGTGGTGATGACTAGCTGCCTTTTCTCTAGTCTTACACTGCTAAATTAGGGACGGCTAGCGCAGATAGCCCTTGTGTAGCTTTGTGCGAAATTCAAAACAAACAAACAATACTATCTAAATACTCAGTAACAACGGTTATTTTCGGCTTCAATGAACACAAAGATCGACTTTTCTTTTCGTTTTCAATATTTCCTGATACGTTTTAATAAACTTCTGACATGAACTGAGAATAGTAGTTTATATTTTCTTAGTTGATAAAAATAATTTCTACAACTTTTGTTAATTTCACGTCAATCATTAAGCACTATTTTATTAAGCGCAGTCTTTCTAAGTTCACACATTTGTTTAACTTCCTGTATTTTAATAAATAGATTTTTCCTACATTTTTCTTACTTGTTGAATATAGTTCCTTCTGTTAGGCGTCCGTCATTCATTATCTGTATTTAAGAACTACAGTGATTTGAACTGTCTAAATATCGTTTCCTTTTCGAGTTCCGTCAGTTTTAGTTTCAGCAGTTTTTTTTGCTGCTCTTTTCTCTTTTCGTTTTCTCTCGTTTATGTTTAGTTTACTCAGTGAACATGTTTCTTAAGTTTATGTTTAGTTTACTCAGTGAACATGTTTTTGAAATTTATGTTTTTTTACTTACTAAACAAGTTCTTTAAGTTTATGTTTCTTTTACTTACTAAACATGTTTTTTAAGTTTATATTTCTTTTACTTACAAAACATGTTTTTAAGTTTATGTTTCTTTTACTTACTAAACATGCTTTTTAAGTTTACATTTCTCTCACTTACTAAACATGTTCTTTAAGTTTATGTTTATTTTACCTAATAAACATGTTTTTAAGTTTATATTTCTCTTACTTACTGAACATGTTCTTTAAGTTTATGTTTCTCTTACTTACTGAACATGTTTTTTAAGTTTATGTTTCTCTTACTTACTAAACATTTTTTTTAAGTTTATGTTTCTCTTACTTACTGAACATGTTCTTTAAGTTTATATTTTTCTTGCTAACTAAACATGTTTTTAAGTTTATGTTTCTCTTACTAAACATGTTTTTTAAGTTTATGTTTCTCTTTCTTACTAAACATGTTTTTAAGTTCATGTTTCTTTTACTTACTAAACAAGTTTTTTAAGTTTATGTTTCTCTTACTAAACATGTTTTTAAGTTTATGTTTCTCTTACTTACTGAACATGTTTTTTAAGTTTATGTTTCTCTTACTAAACATGTTTTTAAGTTTATGTTTCTCTTACTAAACATGTTTTTAAGTTTATGTTTTTTGTGTTTACTAAACTTTATAATTAATAAGATTCAAGGTTGTTTTAGTTCTTTTCCTCAGTGATGTAGTTGTAAGTCAGGAAGCTTTTTCGCTAAATGTTTGGTTTCAGTTCCCGTGGTGGGTAGCTTCCGATAACAAAAAACGTGTCAGATTTCTGTCACTTCTTAAGCTTTATTTTCTATTAGACAATCGACATACACTAAACATATCTTTAGTTTCAGAAGTTATTTGCTGTTGATGTATTTCTAAACTGCTGATATTTAGAAGGTTATAAAATAAAAATACTAATATCTGTTTTCAAAGTTTTGTAAAATACAGTTGACAGATATTTATCATTTTAGAATAAGGTTTCTGTTTATGTTGTGTGATAGTGTTACATTTCTGAAGAATATTTTTACCGTCAGAAACTTTGGTTCCAACACGTATTACCGTCTCTGAAGTCCGAGTTACAGTCTCCGGAAGTGTTATCTGCAGCACTTCAACCTTTGTTGTACATTATAAAGGAGAGCACTCTGGACGAGTACCAAACACTCATCCTGCCAATGTTTCGTAGTGTTTTCAGCATGCCTAAGTCTGTGCAGGTAAACCGCTTTATACTATTCTATATTAAACACGGATAAGACTTAACCCTAATTAAAAGTAAGTATGTGTACTGTAAATACAGATTGGATCTGTTCTTTTCTAAAGTATTTAATTAATAACATTCTTGTGAGGAAAACTTCCTCACTTGATTTGCAAAGTTAAATAGTTATACCGCAAGTTGTATTTGGGAAATTAGTAGAACTTGTAACAATCTTACTGTCTTTGTGGTACCGTGTAACCAACAGTGTCTCTGTGACACAATGTAACCAAGTCCTTATCTCTTTGATAGAGTGAAGCCAAAAATGTTATTGTGTCCTTGGTACCGTATAACAATATTGTTTATCTAAATGACCACAGATTATTTGAAAAGTTAATTCCAGATAAATGTCTGGTAATATTTGTTTTCAATGGTGTTTCAAACGATCTACCAACCAGTAATTATTGGAAGATTTGGTATAATCCCTGGATATAGATAACTCGGAGTGGTTATTCCAAGCTGTTGGTAAGAAAATTTAGAGCCAGATACTGGAGGATTATTTAAAACCAGTTATTAGTTTGTTGGAAGATCTATTTCCTCTGCTAACCACATATTTTAATATGACACCTATTTATTTAAGGTCCATTGTAGTCTAACCTAGACCTGTCATAGCTAGATTCAGCCGAATGCAGCTTACATTCATTCACATCTGATGTCAGATAAAAAAAAATAATGTTTCATCTATCTGCCTCCAAACTCACACTGATCGTGATTTCACAACTAGACGATGCATTTCTAACAATTGTCTCAGCTGATTAAGACCATTTCTTAAATCTTTCACAACTAATTAAGATTGCAGTGCCAAGAGACTTTCCAACAAGTAAAATAAGGTGCCGATAATGTTTAGAGTGTGCATATTCTAGTCTTTCCAGCACACCCACATTCACAGACAATATACTGCACCGAACCTTTCCAATACACCCACATTCATAGACAATATACTGCACCAAACCTTTCCAGCACACCCACATTCATGGACAATATACTGCACCAAACCTTTCTAATACACCCACATTCATAAGCAATATGCTGCACCGAACCTTTCCAATACACCCACATTTATAGACAATATACTGCACCAAACCTTTCCAGCACACCCACATTCACAGACAATATACTGCACCGAAGCTTTCCAATACACTCACGTTCATAGACAATATACTGCACCGGAACCTTTCCAATACACCCACATTTATAGACAATATACTGCACCAACCTTTCCAGCACACCCACATTTATGGACAATATACTGCACCAAACCTTTCCAATACACCCACATTTATGGACAATATACTGCACCAAACCTTTTCCAGCACACCCACATTCACAGACAATATACTGCACCGGACAACCCAATACACTCACATTCATAGACAATATACTGCACCACACCTTTCCAATACACCCACGTTCACAGACAATATACTGCACCAAACCTTTCCAATACACCCACGTTTATGGACAATATACTGCACCAAATCCTTTCCAATACACCCACGTTTATAGACAATATACTGCACCAAACCTTTCCAGCACACCCACATTCACAGACAATATACTGCACCAAACCTTTCCAATACACCCACATTCATAGACAATATACTGCACCAAACCTTTCTAATACACCCACATTCATGGACAATATACTGCACCAAACCTTTCTGGCACACCCACATTCACAGACAATATACTGCACCAAACCTTTCTAATACACCCACGTTCATAAGCAATATACTGCACCAACCTTTTCTGCCCACCCACATTCACAGACAATATACTGCACCAAGCCTTTCCAATACACCCATATTTATAGACAATATACTGCACCTAACCTTTCTAATACACCCACATTCATAGACAATATACTGCACCAAACCTTTCCAGCACACCCACATTCATAGACAATATACTGCACCAAACCTTTCCAGCACACCCACATTCATAGACAATATACTGCACCAAACCTTTCCAGCACACCCACATTCATAGACAATATACTGCAACAAACCTTTCCAGCACACCCACACTCATAGACAATATACAGCACCAAATTTTTCCTCTATAAAACAAGCTATTTACCCGAGCGATTTCGACAAAGTCGTACTATGCTTCATAAGTAACTGGGATCTTATTGTTGGTGTTTATTTACATTACGTACGACAAAAAAACTATGGATTGTTTGCGAGTACGGCGCTAAGCAATAATGTTATCGTTTGTCCCGGTGGTACATCCTAAAACAAAGTTCAACAGTAAATTCTATGTTATTAATCACTGTGATTCCTTTTGTGTTTCTTTATTAAAGCTAAGTGGGCCCGACGTTGCCAGTTTGGTTTGGGGGGCTGGACTCGTAATCTGAGGACTGGAGATTCAAATCCTCATCACACGAAACATGCTCAGTTTTTCAGCGTTGGTAAAACAGTAACCTAAGAGTTGGCGTCAGCTGGTGTTAACTAGCTACTTTCACTCTAGTGTTACGCTGCTAAATTAGAGACGTAGCGCAGATAGCCCTCGTGTAGCTTTATGCGTAATTCAAACACAAACAAATAAATCCAACTAAGTTGTTTTTGTGTCAACGCCTCTGGTGTGACTTTATTCACTTAGTAACTGTAGAGACAATCACTAGATGGTAATAGAAAGCAGTAGAAGTCATCAACACAATTAGAAAGTAGACATTAATTTCAAGTAATAACGGTACTTTATTCCACGTTACCTACCAATCTTTCAACAGATGTGTTAGATTTGTTTTCAACCAATAACATGGTTTTATTGGCCTTTCTCTGATAAAGGGCTACTTGCTGTAAAAGTAAAATAATTATATGGCCTTCGTTCTGATAAAGATAATTTCACCAAAATGTTGAACTGTTAATAGAATCTACCAATAGCTAAACAAATCCTTTGCATTTTAACCCTTTGTAGCGCTACAAGTTAATATATTTGTAGACAAGAAATAATAACAGTAAACATATTTATCAGATAACTAACTCACTGGATCCTCCCCCTGTATAGTTTATATGTTCTGATTGGTCTAAATTATGATATTATTATGGTCTTAATTGATTCGTGTTTTCTTTATTTAAAACGTTTTGAATTTCAAATACCCGTCTTGTTTTTGTATTAATTGGTGTATTCCATGTTAGAACATGTCGTGTAAAGAACTCATTAACCACTCATTCTGTTTATAAAAACCCAATAAACACTAACAGATGTTGGTGGAATTGAAAAAGGAACACTGACGTGGTTTTGTTTTAATAAATGTGTATGTGATCAGACACTGATCCTGTAACCAGTAAGGTCATGGACGTATTTTCAGTTTGGAAATTGAATAATTTAGAAAATAAACTTTAAAAAATATGTGTACATGGAGACCACACACACTCCATCAGTATTGGTCGCGTTACATTTAGTTTGGGTAAGTTAACTAAACTTACTGTATATCTGTAGCAAGTAATAGTTCAACCGAACACTTATTTAAATGTAGTAAGAACGTTTGTTTGTTTGTTTGTTTTAATTTCGCGCAAAGCTACACGAGGGCTATCTGTGCTAGCCGTCCCTAATTTAACAGTGCAAGACTAGAGGGAAGGCAGCTAGTCATCACCACCCACCGTCAACTCTTGGGCTACTCTTTTACAAGCGAACAGTGGGATTTACCGTCACATTATAACGCCTCCACTGCTGAAAGGGCGAGCATGTTTGGTATGACGGGGATTCGAGCCTGCGACCCTCAGATTACGAGTCGAATGTCTTAATAACCTGGACACGCCAGGGGAAGAACGTTTGTATTGGTAGTGTACTCTGGTGGGTGTATTATATATTTATTTAAGTTTGATTTATTTGCAAGAGCAGCTACATTTAAAGACTGAAGGTTAGTGGTTCACTCGCGCTACGTATTTTGATGACGTGGATGCGCTATAAGTATGACAGCCTTGTAACTCAAAGCACGCAAATAACACAACATAGAATGTCGGTTATGTTCCTTAAAACTGGTTGTGATAAAGCACAACTGGGTCTGAAGGGTAAGTGTTAATGGTTAACACTCAGAATTTAGTGTTATAAGCCTTCAAGCTTACCGATGAGACATGATGCTGAGTGATGTATCATTTATGGTTGAACATTAGTTTGTTCCTATATTAACTTATATTTATATTTATTCAAATATTAACTGACTAATATGTAAACATTATGTAATTAACTAGTACTTCCGTGTTTGTTCCAGTTCTGAGTAACAACTGTAGGTAAACAACTTATCAACTGTTTTACTTCCCTTATCTCAAGTTTATGTTAACGTTGTTTGTAAGATACACATATTACAAGAGACCGCTCACGGTAAGCCACTTGTGTCACAAGAGACCGGTCATGGTAAACCTTTCGCATTACAAGAAACCGGTCATGGAAAATCATTCATATCACGAGAGGCCGCTAAACATCAAAGTTCAATACCTGTGGTGTAGCTTTCCGCTTCAACACAAACAAGTGGAATATACGTGTGATGTGTCGCGCGATTTGTGACACATTAACGTTGATAGATTGGAACTCATATAAGTAAAACAGATAAAACAATTAAGTTATGTATAATATAAAGTAATTTCATTAAATCAAATGATAATGTTACTAACTCTATATAACACGACACATTATAGGTAATACCATACATTATACATAATACCATACATTATACATAATACCATACATTATACATAATACCATACGTTATAGATAATACCATACATTATAGATAATGCCATACATTATACATAATACCATGCATTATACATAATACCATACATTATACATAATACCATACATTATAGATAATGCCATACATTATAGATAATATCATACATTATACATAATACCATACATTATAGATAATGCTATACATTATAGATAATGCCATACATTATACATAATACCATACATTATACACAATACCATACATTATAGATAATGCCATACATTATACATAATGCCATACATTATACATAATACCATACATTATAGATAATGCCATACATTATACATAATACCATACATTATAGATAATACCATACATTATAGATAATACCTTACATTATACATAATACCATACATTATACATAATACCATACATTATACATAATACCATACATTATACATAATACCATACTTTATACATAATACCATACATTATAGATAATACCATACATTATAGATAATACCTTACATTATACATAATACCATACATTATACATAATACCATACATTATACATAATACCATACTTTACAGATAATGCTATACATTATACATAATACCATACATTATACATAATACCATACATTATAGATAATACCTTACATTATACATAATACCATACATTATACATAATGCCATACATTATACATAATACCATACATTATAGATAATGCCATACATTATACATAATACCATACATTATAGATAATACCATACATTATAGATAATACCTTACATTATACATAATACCATACATTATACATAATACCATACATTATACATAATACCATACTTTACAGATAATGCTATACATTATACATAATACCATACATTATACATAATACCATACATTATAGATAATGCCATACATTATACATAATGCCATACATTATACATAATACCATACATTATAGATAATGCCATACATTATACATAATATACATACATTATAGATAATACCTTACATTATACATAATACCATACATTATACATAATACCATACATTATACATAATACCATACTTTATAGATAATGCCATACATTATACATAATACCATACATTATAGATAATGCCATACAGTATACATAATACCATACATTATACATAATACCATACATTATACATAAAACCATACATTATAGATAATACCATACATTATACATAATACCATGCATTATACATAATACCATACATTATAGATAATACCATACATTATACACAATACCATGCATTATACACAATACCATGCATTATACATAATACCATACATTATAAATAATGCGATACATTATACATAATGACATACATTATAGATAATACCATACATTATACATAATACCATACATTATAGATAATGCCATACATTATACATAATGCCATACATTATACATAATACCATACATTATAGATAATGCCATACATTATACATAATACCATACATTATACATAATACCATACATTATAGATAATACCTTACATTATACATAATACCATACATTATACATAATGCCATACATTATAGATAATGCCATACATTATACATAATGCCATACATTATACATAATACCATACATTATACATAATACCATACATTATACATAATACCATACATTATACATAATGCCATACATTATACATAATACCATACATTATACATAATACCATACATTATAGATAATGCCATACATTATACATAATACCATACATTATACATAATACCATGCATTATACATAATACCATACATTATGCATAATACCATACATTATAGATAATGCCATACATTATACATAATACCATACATTATACATAATACCATACATTATAGATAATGCCATACATTATACATAATACCATACATTATACATAATACCATACATTATAGATAATGCCATACATTATAGATAATACCATACATTATAGATAATACCATATATTATACATAATACCATACATTATACATAATGCCATACATTATACATAATACCATACATTATACATAATGCCATACATTATACATAATACCATACATTATAGATAATGCCATACATTATACATAATACCATACATTATACATAATACCATACATTATAGATAATGCCATACATTATACATAATACCATACATTATACATAATACCATGCATTATACATAATACCATACACTATAGGTAATACCATACATTATACATAATACCCTACATTATAGATAATGCCATACATTATACATAATACCATACATTATAGATAATACCTTACATTATACATAATACCATACATTATACATAATGCCATACATTATACATAATACCATACATTATACACAATACCTTACATTATACATAATACCATACATTATACATAATGCCATACATTATAGATAATACCATACATTATACATAATACCATACATTATAGATAATGCCATACATTATAGATAATACCATACATTATAGATAATACCATACATTATAGATAATACCACATATTATAAATAAGTATTTCAAAGTTTTAAAAGTGATGGTTTCATAATTAGAATAATTTTTAATTTTGTACAAAATTATTCTATGTTTATCAACGTTTTTCTCTGTATATGAAACAGGCGACAGTAACACTATTGGAAAACCTGGACGTCATTATGAAGAAAACTTCGAAAAGTGACGTAGAAACATGTGTGCTTCAGATGATGTACAACGCTTTCGATTCTGCTACACCTCAGATACAGGTGACACTTTTATAATTTTGGTCATTTAACAGTTATTCTTTGTTTCTATATGTCTGACTTACAGACCACCTTAAGTCAGTTAACGTTCACACTAAGTATACGTTTAAAGAAGGTTAAATTTTATCACTTAATTCAGATATTGTTTGTCTTCTGTATGTTTGTCTGGTGGGTACTTCAAGTATAGATCATATTTTGTCATTTGATACAATGTTTATCTTCTGTGTGTTTGTAGTATAGACCAGATTCTATCAGTTAATACAATGTTTATCTCTGTGTGTTTGTAGTATAGACCATATTCTGTCAGTTAATACAATGTTTATCTCTGTGTGTTTGAAGTATAGACCAAATTCTATCAGTTAATACAATGTTTATCTCTGTGTGTTTGCAGTATAGACCAGATTATAATAGCAGATATAATGTTTGTCATTAGTGTGCAGCTCTTCATGCGGTCACTGAGGTCGCTGACCACCTGGACGAGGCCGCTGTCAGAAAGATGATCTTACCAAGAACTAAACAGGCCTTTGAACAAAACTCTGATGTTAAGGTATGCCACATTAACTGTCCTAAAACAAAACTCTGATGTTAAGGTATGCCACATTAACTGTCCTAAAACAAAACTCTGATGTTAAAGTATGCCACATTAACTGTCCTAAAACAAAACTCTGATGTTAAGGTATGCCATTAACTGTCCTAAAACAAAACTCTAATGTTAAGGTGCCACATTAACTGTTCTAAAATAAAACTCTGATGTTAAGGTATGCCACATTAACTATCCTAAAATAAAATATTCCTGTCTTAAAACTATATTTTATGGGAGTTATTAAGGTTGAGACACTGCAAGTTAAAAAAATACAACAACTCTATTTTTTCATGTGGCTGAGAAACTAGAACAGTTTCCTAATTCTATATTTTTATCTGATAAACTAGCACAGTTTCCTAATTCTATATTTTTATCTCATAAACTAGCACAGTTTCCTAATTCTATATTTTATCTGATAAACTAGCACAGTTTCCTAATTCTATATTTTTATCTGATAAACTAGCACAGTTTCCTAATTCTATATTTTTATCTGATAAACTAGCACAGTTTCCTAATTCTATATACTTCTCTTCTTACACACTATTATCAACAAATGATTAGATCTACATATAATATTTTTACCTATACAATTATCTCTTGTTTAATTAGTCAACATAAAAAAAATTGTTGTTGGCGAAACCTAGGTGTCAAAAATTATTTCGAATCTTCGAAACCTCAGGTTTTTGAGCAGGAATATAAAACTCACCGCTAGCAAACATTCTCCACAAATTTCAATAACATAAACTGAAATGTAATAAACATGTTCGCGAATTAGTGATATCACTTTAAGACACATGGGAACGTAACATATAATAATAGGTAAATTTTATTTATATTGTTGTAACAAAATCTTCGATTTTTATACCGAAATTAAAAAAAAAGAAAAAGCATTATCCTTCTATACAATACCTACACTGATGTTATATTCTGTTCGTTTCTATAGAATTCCTACACTGATGTTATATTCTGTTCGTTTCTATAGAATTCCTACACTGATGTTATATTCTGTTCGTTTCTATACAATACCTACACTGATGTTATATTCTGTTCGTTTCTATACAATATCTACACTGATGTTATATTCTGTTCGTTTCTATACAATATCTACACTGATGTTATATTCTGTTCGTTTCTATACAATACCCACACTGATGTTATATTCTGTTCGTTTATATACAATTCCTACACTGATGTTATATTCTGTTCGTTTCTACACAATTCCTACTCTGATGTTATATTCTGTTCGTTTCTATACAATACCTACACTGATGTTATATTCTGTTCGTTTCTATACAATTCCTACCCTGATGTTATATTCTGTTCGTTTCTATACAATACCTACACTGATGCTATATTCTGTTCGTTTCTATACAGTTCCTACACTGATGTTATATTCTGTTCGTTTCTATACAATACCTACACTGATGTTATATTCTGTTCGTTTCTATAGAATTCCTACACTGATGTTATATTCTGTTCGTTTCTATACAATACCTACTCTGATGTTATATTCTGTTCGTTTCTATACAGTTCCTACACTGATGTTATATTCTGTTCGTTTCTATAGAATTCCTACACTGATGTTATATTCTGTTCGTTTCTATACAATACCCACACTGATGTTATATTCTGTTCGTTTCTATACAATACCCACACTGATGTTATATTCTGTTCGTTTCTATACAATTCCTACACTGATGTTATATTCTGTTCGTTTCTATACAATACCTACACTGATGTTATATTCTGTTCGTTTCTATACAATTCCTACCCTGATGTTATATTCTGTTCGTTTCTATACAATACCTACACTGATGTTATATTCTGTTCGTTTCTATACAATACCTACACTGATGTTATATTCTGTTCGTTTCTATAGAATTCCTACACTGATGTTATATTCTGCTCGTTTCTATACAATACCTACTCTGATGTTATATTCTGTTCGTTTCTATACAGTTCCTACACTGATGTTATATTCTGTTCGTTTCTATAGAATTCCTACACTGATGTTATATTCTGTTCGTTTCTATACAATACCTACACTGATGTTATATTCTGTTCGTTTCTATACAATTCCTACACTGATGTTATATTCTGTTCGTTTCTATACAATACCTACACTGATGTTATATTCTGTTCGTTTCTATACAATACCTACACTGATGTCATATTCTGTTCGTTTCTATACAGTTCCTACACTGATGTTATATTCTGTTCGTTTCTATACAATATCTACACTGATGTTATATTCTGTTCGTTTCTATACAATACCCACACTGATGTTATATTCTGTTCGTTTATATACAATTCCTACACTGATGTTAAATTCTGTTCGTTTCTACACAATTCCTACTCTGATGTTATATTCTGTTCATTTCTATACAATACCTACACTGATGTTATATTCTGTTCGTTTCTATACAATACCTACACTCATGTTATATTCTGTTCGTTTCTATGCAATACCTACACTGATGTTATATTCTGTTCGTTTCTATAGAATTCCTAGACTGATGTTATATTCTGTTCGTTTCTATACAATACCTTCACTGATGTTATATTCTGTTCGTTTCTATACAATATCTACACTGATGTTATATTCTGTTCGTTTCTATACAATATCTACACTGATGTTATATTCTGTTCGTTTCTATACAATACCCACACTGATGTTATATTCTGTTCGTTTATATACAATTCCTACACTGATGTTATATTCTGTTCGTTTCTACACAATTCCTACTCTGATGTTATATTCTGTTCGTTTCTATACAATACCCACCCTGATGTTATATTCTGTTCGTTTCTATACAATACCTACACTGATGTTATATTCTGTTCGTTTCTATACAATTCCTACCCTGATGTTATATTCTGTTCGTTTCTATTCTGTTCGTTTCTATACAATACCTACACTGATGTTATATTCTGTTCGTTTCTATACAGTTCCTACACTGATGTTATATTCTGTTCGTTTCTATACAATACCTACACTGATGTTATATTCTGTTCGTTTCTATAGAATTCCTACACTGATGTTATATTCTGTTCGTTTCTATACAATTCCTACTCTGATGTTATATTCTGTTCGTTTCTATACAATATCTACACTGATGTTATATTCTGTTCGTTTCTATACAATATCTACACTGATGTTATATTCTGTTCGTTTCTATACAATATCTACACTGATGTTATATTCTGTTCGTTTCTATACAATACCCACACTGATGTTATATTCTGTTCGTTTCTATACAATACCCACACTGATGTTATATTCTGTTTGTTTCTATACAATTCCTACACTGATGTTATATTCTGTTCGTTTCTACACAATTCCTACTCTGATGTTATATTCTGTTCGTTTCTATACAATACCTACACTGATGTTATATTCTGTTCGTTTCTATACAATATCTACACTGATGTTATATTCTGTTCGTTTCTATACAATTCCTACACTGATGTTATATTCTGTTCGTTTCTATACAATACCTACACTGATGTTATATTCTGTTCGTTTCTATACAGTTCCTACACTGATGTTATATTCAGTTCGTTTCTACACCATTCCTACTCTGATGTTATATTCTGTTCGTTTCTATACAATACCCACACTGATGTTATATTCTGTTCGTTTCTATACAATTCCTACACTGATGTTATATTCTGTTCGTTTCTATACAATACCTACACTGATGTTATATTCTGTTCGTTTCTATACAGTTCCTACACTGATGTTATATTCTGTTCGTTTCTATACAATATCTACACTGATGTTATATTCTGTTCGTTTCTATACAATACCCACACTGATGTTATATTCTGTTCGTTTCTATACAATTCCTACACTGATGTTATATTCTGTTCGTTTCTATACAATTCCTACTCTGATGTTATATTCTGTTCGTTTCTATACAATACCTACACTGATGTTATATTCTGTTCGTTTCTATAGAATACCTACACTCATGTTATATTCTGTTCGTTTCTATGCAATACCTACACTGATGTTATATTCTGTTCGTTTCTATAGAATTCCTACACTGATGTTATATTCTGTTCGTTTCTATACAATACCTTCACTGATGTTATATTCTGTTCGTTTCTATACAATATCTACACTGATGTTATATTCTGTTCGTTTCTATACAATATCTACACTGATGTTATATTCTGTTCGTTTCTATACAATACCCACACTGATGTTATATTCTGTTCGTTTCTATACAATTCCTACACTGATGTTATATTCTGTTCGTTTCTATACAATTCCTACTCTGATGTTATATTCTGTTCGTTTCTATACAATACCCACCCTGATGTTATATTCTGTTCGTTTCTATACAATACCTACACTGATGTTATATTCTGTTCGTTTCTATACAATACCTACACTGATGTTATATTCTGTTCGTTTCTATACAATTCCTACACTGATGTTATATTCTGTTCGTTTCTATACAATACCTACACTGATGTTATATTCTGTTCGTTTCTATACAATACCTACACTGATGTTATATTCTGTTCGTTTCTATACAATTCCTACACTGATGTTATATTCTGTTCGTTTCTATACAATATCTACACTGATGTTATATTCTGTTCGTTTCTATACAATACCCACACTGATGTTATATTCTGTTCGTTTCTATACAATTCCTACACTGATGTTATATTCTGTTCGTTTCTACACAATTCCTACTCTGATGTTATATTCTGTTCGTTTCTATACAATACCTACACTGATGTTATATTCTGTTCGTTTCTATAGAATACCTACACTCATGTTATATTCTGTTCGTTTCTATACAATACCTACACTGATGTTATATTCTGTTCGTTTCTATACAATTCCTACACTGATGTTATATTCTGTTCGTTTCTATACAATACCTACACTGATGTTATATTCTGTTCGTTTCTATACAATATCTACACTGATGTTATATTCTGTTCGTTTCTATACAATATCTACACTGATGTTATATTCTGTTCGTTTCTATACAATATCTACACTGATGTTATATTCTGTTCGTTTCTATACAATACCCACACTGATGTTATATTCTGTTCGTTTCTATACAATTCCTACACTGATGTTATATTCTGTTCGTTTCTATACAATTCCTACACTGATGTTATATTCTGTTCGTTTCTATACAATACCCACACTGATGTTATATTCTGTTCGTTTCTATACAATACCTACACTGATGTTATATTCTGTTCGTTTCTATACAATTCCTACACTGATGTTATATTCTGTTCGTTTCTATACAATACCTACACTGATGTTATATTCTGTTCGTTTCTATACAGTTCCTACACTGATGTTATATTCTGTTCGTTTCTATACAATACCTACACTGATGTTATATTCTGTTCGTTTCTATACAATTCCTACACTGATGTTATATTCTGTTCGTTTCTATACAATTCCTACTCTGATGTTATATTCTGTTCGTTTCTATACAATATCTACACTGATGTTATATTCTGTTCGTTTCTATACAATATCTACACTGATGTTATATTCTGTTCGTTTCTATACAATATCTACACTGATGTTATATTCTGTTCGTTTCTATACAATACCCACACTGATGTTATATTCTGTTCGTTTCTATACAATACCCACACTGATGTTATATTCTGTTCGTTTCTATACAATTCCTACACTGATGTTATATTCTGTTCGTTTCTATACAATTCCTACACTGATGTTATATTCTGTTCGTTTCTATACAATACCTACACTGATGTTATATTCTGTTCGTTTCTATACAATATCTACACTGATGTTATATTCTGTTCGTTTCTATACAATTCCTACACTGATGTTATATTCTGTTCGTTTCTATACAATACCTACACTGATGTTATATTCTGTTCGTTTCTATACAGTTCCTACACTGATGTTATATTCTGTTCGTTTCTACACCATTCCTACTCTGATGTTATATTCTGTTCGTTTCTATACAATACCCACACTGATGTTATATTCTGTTCGTTTCTATACAATTCCTACACTGATGTTATATTCTGTTCGTTTCTATACAATACCTACACTGATGTTATATTCTGTTCGTTTCTATACAGTTCCTACACTGATGTTATATTCTGTTCGTTTCTATACAATATCTACACTGATGTTATATTCTGTTCGTTTCTATACAATACCCACACTGATGTTATATTCTGTTCGTTTCTATACAATTCCTACACTGATGTTATATTCTGTTCGTTTCTATACAATTCCTACACTGATGTTATATTCTGTTCGTTTCTATACAATACCTACACTGATGTTATATTCTGTTCGTTTCTATACAATACCTACACTGATGTTATATTCTGTTCGTTTCTATACAATACCTACACTGATGTTATATTCTGTTCGTTTCTATAGAATTCCTACACTGATGTTATATTCTGTTCGTTTCTATACAATACCTTCACTGATGTTATATTCTGTTCGTTTCTATACAATATCTACACTGATGTTATATTCTGTTCGTTTCTATACAATATCTACACTGATGTTATATTCTGTTCGTTTCTATACAATACCCACACTGATGTTATATTCTGTTCGTTTCTATACAATTCCTACACTGATGTTATATTCTGTTCGTTTCTATACAATTCCTACTCTGATGTTATATTCTGTTCGTTTCTATACAATACCCACCCTGATGTTATATTCTGTTCGTTTCTATACAATACCTACACTGATGTTATATTCTGTTCGTTTCTATACAATTCCTACACTGATGTTATATTCTGTTCGTTTCTATACAATACCTACACTGATGTTATATTCTGTTCGTTTCTATACAGTTCCTACACTGATGTTATATTCTGTTCGTTTCTATAGAATTCCTACACTGATGTTATATTCTGTTCGTTTCTATACAATTCCTACACTGATGTTATATTCTGTTCGTTTCTATACAATATCTACACTGATGTTATATTCTGTTCGTTTCTATACAATATCTACACTGATGTTATATTCTGTTCGTTTCTATACAATACCCACACTGATGTTATATTCTGTTCGTTTCTATACAATACCCACACTGATGTTATATTCTGTTCGTTTCTATACAATTCCTACACTGATGTTATATTCTGTTCGTTTCTATACAATTCCTACACTGATGTTATATTCTGTTCGTTTCTATACAATACCTACACTGATGTTATATTCTGTTCGTTTCTATACAATATCTACACTGATGTTATATTCTGTTCGTTTCTATACAATATCTACACTGATGTTATATTCTGTTCGTTTCTATACAATACACACACTGATGTTATATTCTGTTCGTTTCTATACAATACCCACACTGATGTTATATTCTGTTCGTTTCTATACAATTCCTACACTGATGTTATATTCTGTTCGTTTCTATACAATACCTACACTGATGTTATATTCTGTTCGTTTCTATATAGTTCCTACACTGATGTTATATTCAGTTCGTTTCTACACCATTCCTACTCTGATGTTATATTCTGTTCGTTTCTATACAATACCCACACTGATGTTATATTCTGTTCGTTTCTATACAATTCCTACACTGATGTTATATTCTGTTCGTTTCTATACAATACCTACACTGATGTTATATTCTGTTCGTTTCTATACAGTTCCAACACTGATGTTATATTCTGTTCGTTTCTACACCATTCCTACTCTGATGTTACCTTCTTTTCGTTTCTATACAATACCTACACTGATGTTATATTCTGTTCGTTTCTATACAATACCTACACTGATGTTATATTCTGTTCGTTTCTATACAATACCCACACTGATGTTATATTCTGTTCGTTTCTACACCATTCCTACTCTGATGTTACCTTCTGTTCGTTTCTATACAATACCTACACTGATGTTATATTCTGTTCGTTTCTATACAATACCCACACTGATGTTATATTCTGTTCGTTTCTATACAATTCCTACACTGATGTTATATTCTGTTCGTTTCTATACAATACCTACACTGATGTTATATTCTGTTCGTTTCTATACAATTCCTACACTGATGTTATATTCTGTTCGTTTCTATACAATTCCTACACTGATGTTATATTCTGTTCGTTTCTATACAATTCCTACACTGATGTTATATTCTGTTCGTTTCTATACAATACCTACACTGATGTTATATTCTGTTCGTTTCTACACCATTCCTACTCTGATGTTACCTTCTGTTCGTTTCTATACAATATCTACACTGATGTTATATTCTGTTCGTTTCTATACAATACCCACACTGATGTTATATTCTGTTCGTTTCTACACCATTCCTACTCTGATGTTACCTTCTGTTCGTTTCTATACAATACCTACACTGATGTTATATTCTGTTCGTTTCTATACAATACCTACACTGATGTTATATTCTGTTCGTTTCTATACAATTCCTACACTGATGTTATATTCTGTTCGTTTCTATACAATACCTACACTGATGTTATATTCTGTTCGTTTCTATACAATACCTACACTGATGTTATATTCTGTTCGTTTCTATACAATTCCTACACTGATGTTATATTCTGTTCGTTTCTATACAATACCTTCACTGATGTTATATTCTGTTCGTTTCTATACAATATCTACACTGATGTTATATTCTGTTCGTTTCTATACAATATCTACACTGATGTTATATTCTGTTCGTTTCTATACAATACCCACACTGATGTTATATTCTGTTCGTTTATATACAATTCCTACACTGATGTTATATTCTGTTCGTTTCTACACAATTCCTACTCTGATGTTATATTCTGTTCGTTTCTATACAATACCCACACTGATGTTATATTCTGTTCGTTTCTATACAATACCTACACTGATGTTATATTCTGTTCGTTTCTATACAATTCCTACCCTGATGTTATATTCTGTTCGTTTCTATACAATACCTACACTGATGTTATATTCTGTTCGTTTCTATACAATTCCTACACTGATGTTATATTCTGTTCGTTTCTATACAATTCCTACACTGATGTTATATTCTGTTCGTTTCTATACAATTCCTACACTGATGTTATATTCTGTTCGTTTCTATACAATATCTACACTGATGTTATATTCTGTTCGTTTCTATACAATATCTACACTGATGTTATATTCTGTTCGTTTCTATACAATACCCACACTGATGTTATATTCTGTTCGTTTCTATACAATACCCACACTGATGTTATATTCTGTTTGTTTCTATACAATTCCTACACTGATGTTATATTCTGTTCGTTTCTATACAATTCCTACACTGATGTTATATTCTGTTCGTTTCTATACAATACCTACACTGATGTTATATTCTGTTCGTTTCTATACAATATCTACACTGATGTTATATTCTGTTCGTTTCTATACAATATCTACACTGATGTTATATTCTGTTCGTTTCTATACAATATCTACACTGATGTTATATTCTGTTCGTTTCTATACAATACCTACACTGATGTTATATTCTGTTCGTTTCTATACAATACCTACACTGATGTTATATTCTGTTCGTTTCTATACAATTCCTACACTGATGTTATATTCTGTTCGTTTCTATACAATACCTACACTGATGTTATATTCTGTTCGTTTCTATACAGTTCCTACACTGATGTTATATTCTGTTCGTTTCTACACCATTCCTACTCTGATGTTACCTTCTGTTCGTTTCTATACAATACCTACACTGATGTTATATTCTGTTCGTTTCTATACAATTCCTACACTGATGTTATATTCTGTTCGTTTCTATACAATACCTACACTGATGTCATATTCTGTTCGTTTCTATACAATTCCTACACTGATGTTATATTCTGTTCGTTTCTATACAATATCTACACTGATGTTATATTCTGTTCGTTTCTATACAATACCTACACTGATGTTATATTCTGTTCGTTTCTATACAATTCCTACACTGATGTTATATTCTGTTCGTTTCTATACAATTCCTACACTGATGTTATATTCTGTTCGTTTCTATACAATACCTACACTGATGTTATATTCTGTTCGTTTCTATACAATACCTACACTGATGTTATATTCTGTTCGTTTCTATACAATACCTACACTGATGTTATATTCTGTTCGTTTCTATACAATACCTACACTGATGTTATATTCTGTTCGTTTCTATACAATATCTACACTGATGTTATATTCTGTTCGTTTCTATACAATATCTACACTGATGTTATATTCTGTTCGTTTCTATACAATACCCACACTGATGTTATATTCTGTTCGTTTCTATACAATTCCTACACTGATGTTATATTCTGTTCGTTTCTATACAATTCCTACTCTGATGTTATATTCTGTTCGTTTCTATACAATACCCACCCTGATGTTATATTCTGTTCGTTTCTATACAATACCTACACTGATGTTATATTCTGTTCGTTTCTATACAATACCTACACTGATGTTATATTCTGTTCGTTTCTATACAATTCCTACACTGATGTTATATTCTGTTCGTTTCTATACAATACCTACACTGATGTTATATTCTGTTCGTTTCTATACAATACCTACACTGATGTTATATTCTGTTCGTTTCTATACAATTCCTACACTGATGTTATATTCTGTTCGTTTCTATACAATATCTACACTGATGTTATATTCTGTTCGTTTCTATACAATACCTACACTGATGTTATATTCTGTTCGTTTCTATACAATTCCTATACTGATGTTATATTCTGTTCGTTTCTATACAATTCCTACACTGATGTTATATTCTGTTCGTTTCTATACAATACCTACACTGATGTTATATTCTGTTCGTTTCTATACAATACCTACACTGATGTTATATTCTGTTCGTTTCTATACAATACCTACACTGATGTTATATTCTGTTCGTTTCTATACAATTCCTACACTGATGTTATATTCTGTTCGTTTCTATACAATACCTACACTGATGTTATATTCTGTTCGTTTCTATACAATATCTACACTGATGTTATATTCTGTTCGTTTCTATACAATATCTACACTGATGTTATATTCTGTTCGTTTCTATACAATATCTACACTGATGTTATATTCTGTTCGTTTCTATACAATACCCACACTGATGTTATATTCTGTTCGTTTCTATACAATTCCTACACTGATGTTATATTCTGTTCGTTTCTATACAATTCCTACACTGATGTTATATTCTGTTCGTTTCTATACAATACCTACACTGATGTTATATTCTGTTCGTTTCTATACAATACCTACACTGATGTTATATTCTGTTCGTTTCTATACAATTCCTACACTGATGTTATATTCTGTTCGTTTCTATACAATACCTACACTGATGTTATATTCTGTTCGTTTCTATACAATTCCTACACTGATGTTATATTCTGTTCGTTTCTATACAATACCTACACTGATGTTATATTCTGTTCGTTTCTATACAATTCCTACACTGATGTTATATTCTGTTCGTTTCTATACAATTCCTACACTGATGTTATATTCTGTTCGTTTCTATACAATATCTACACTGATGTTATATTCTGTTCGTTTCTATACAATATCTACACTGATGTTATATTCTGTTCGTTTCTATACAATATCTACACTGATGTTATATTCTGTTCGTTTCTATACAATACCTACACTGATGTTATATTCTGTTCGTTTCTATACAATACCTACACTGATGTTATATTCTGTTCGTTTCTATACAATTCCTACACTGATGTTATATTCTGTTCGTTTCTATACAATTCCTACACTGATGTTATATTCTGTTCGTTTCTATACAATACCTACACTGATGTTATATTCTGTTCGTTTCTATACAATATCTACACTGATGTTATATTCTGTTCGTTTCTATACAATTCCTACACTGATGTTATATTCTGTTCGTTTCTATACAATACCTACACTGATGTTATATTCTGTTCGTTTCTATACAATTCCTACACTGATGTTATATTCTGTTCGTTTATATACAATTCCTACTCTGATGTTACCTTCTGTTCGTTTCTATACAATACCTACACTGATGTTATATTCTGTTCGTTTCTACACAATTCCTACTCTGATGTTATATTCTGTTCGTTTCTATACAATACCTACACTGATGTTATATTCTGTTCGTTTCTATACAATTCCTACACTGATGTTATATTCTGTTCGTTTCTATACAATATCTACACTGATGTTATATTCTGTTCGTTTCTATACAATACCCACACTGATGTTATATTCTGTTCGTTTCTATACAATTCCTACACTGATGTTATATTCTGTTCGTTTCTATACAATTCCTACACTGATGTTATATTCTGTTCGTTTCTATACAATACCTACACTGATGTTATATTCTGTTCGTTTCTATACAATACCTACACTGATGTTATATTCTGTTCGTTTCTATACAATACCTACACTGATGTTATATTCTGTTCGTTTCTATACAATTCCTACACTGATGTTATATTCTGTTCGTTTCTATACAATACCTACACTGATGTTATATTCTGTTCGTTTCTATACAATATCTACACTGATGTTATATTCTGTTCGTTTCTATACAATATCTACACTGATGTTATATTCTGTTCGTTTCTATACAATACCCACACTGATGTTATATTCTGTTCGTTTCTATACAATTCCTACACTGATGTTATATTCTGTTCGTTTCTATACAATTCCTACACTGATGTTATATTCTGTTCGTTTCTATACAATACCTACACTGATGTTATATTCTGTTCGTTTCTATACAATACCTACACTGATGTTATATTCTGTTCGTTTCTATACAATTCCTACACTGATGTTATATTCTGTTCGTTTCTATACAATACCTACACTGATGTTATATTCTGTTCGTTTCTATACAGTTCCTACACTGATGTTATATTCTGTTCGTTTCTATACAATTCCTACACTGATGTTATATTCTGTTCGTTTCTATACAATTCCTACTCTGATGTTATATTCTGTTCGTTTGTATACAATATCTACACTGATGTTATATTCGGTTCGTTTCTATACAATATCTACACTGATGTTATATTCTGTTCGTTTCTATACAATACCTACACTGATGTTATATTCTGTTCGTTTCTATACAATACCCACACTGATGTTATATTCTGTTCGTTTCTATACAATTCCTACACTGATGTTATATTCTGTTCGTTTCTATACAATTCCTACACTGATGTTATATTCTGTTCGTTTCTATACAATACCTACACTGATGTTATATTCTGTTCGTTTCTATACAATATCTACACTGATGTTATATTCTGTTCGTTTCTATACAATATCTACACTGATGTTATATTCTGTTCGTTTCTATACAATATCTACACTGATGTTATATTCTGTTCGTTTCTATACAATACACACACTGATGTTATATTCTGTTCGTTTCTATACAATACCCACACTGATGTTATATTCTGTTCGTTTCTATACAATTCCTACACTGATGTTATATTCTGTTCGTTTCTATACAATACCTACACTGATGTTATATTCTGTTCGTTTCTATACAATTCCTACACTGATGTTATATTCTGTTCGTTTCTATACCATTCCTACTCTGATGTTATATTCTGTTCGTTTCTATACAATACCTACACTGATGTTATATTCTGTTCGTTTCTATACAATTCCTACACTGATGTTATATTCTGTTCGTTTCTATACAATACCTACACTGATGTTATATTCTGTTCGTTTCTATACAATTCCTACACTGATGTTATATTCTGTTCGTTTCTATACAATTCCTACACTGATGTTATATTCTGTTCGTTTCTATACAATACCTACACTGATGTTATATTCTGTTCGTTTCTATACAATACCTACACTGATGTTATATTCTGTTCGTTTCTATACAATACCTACACTGATGTTATATTCTGTTCGTTTCTATACAATTCCTACACTGATGTTATATTCTGTTCGTTTCTATACAATACCTACACTGATGTTATATTCTGTTCGTTTCTATACAATACCTACACTGATGTTATATTCTGTTCGTTTCTATACAATTCCTACACTGATGTTATATTCTGTTCGTTTCTATACAATACCTACACTGATGTTATATTCTGTTCGTTTCTATACAATTCCTACACTGATGTTATATTCTGTTCGTTTCTACACAATTCCTACACTGATGTTATATTCTGTTCGTTTCTATACAATTCCTACACTGATGTTATATTCTGTTCGTTTCTATACAATACCCACACTGATGTTATATTCTGTTCGTTTCTATACAATTCCTACACTGATGTTATATTCTGTTCGTTTCTATACAATATCTACACTGATGTTATATTCTGTTCGTTTCTATACAATACCTACACTGATGTTATATTCTGTTCGTTTCTATACAATTCCTACACTGATGTTATATTCTGTTCGTTTCTATACAATACCTACACTGATGTTATATTCTGTTCGTTTCTATACAATACCTACACTGATGTTATATTCTGTTCGTTTCTATACAATTCCTACACTGATGTTATATTCTGTTCGTTTCTATACAATACCTACACTGATGTTATATTCTGTTCGTTTCTATACAATACCTACACTGATGTTATATTCTGTTCGTTTCTATACAATTCCTACACTGATGTTATATTCTGTTCGTTTCTATACAATACCTACACTGATGTTATATTCTGTTCGTTTCTATACAATATCTACACTGATGTTATATTCTGTTCGTTTCTATACAATATCTACACTGATGTTATATTCTGTTCGTTTCTATACAATACCTACACTGATGTTATATTCTGTTCGTTTCTATACAATTCCTACACTGATGTTATATTCTGTTCGTTTCTATACAATTCCTACACTGATGTTATATTCTGTTCGTTTCTATACAATACCTACACTGATGTTATATTCTGTTCGTTTCTATACAATACCTACACTGATGTTATATTCTGTTCGTTTCTATACAATTCCTACACTGATGTTATATTCTGTTCGTTTCTATACAATACCTACACTGATGTTATATTCTGTTCGTTTCTATACAATTCCTACACTGATGTTATATTCTGTTCGTTTCTATACAATTCCTACACTGATGTTATATTCTGTTCGTTTCTATACAATTCCTACACTGATGTTATATTCTGTTCGTTTCTATACAATATCTACACTGATGTTATATTCTGTTCGTTTCTATACAATATCTACACTGATGTTATATTCTGTTCGTTTCTATACAATACCCACACTGATGTTATATTCTGTTCGTTTCTATACAATACCCACACTGATGTTATATTCTGTTCGTTTCTATACAATTCCTACACTGATGTTATATTCTGTTCGTTTCTATACAATTCCTACACTGATGTTATATTCTGTTCGTTTCTATACAATACCTACACTGATGTTATATTCTGTTCGTTTCTATACAATATCTACACTGATGTTATATTCTGTTCGTTTCTATACAATATCTACACTGATGTTATATTCTGTTCGTTTCTATACAATATCTACACTGATGTTATATTCTGTTCGTTTCTATACAATACCTACACTGATGTTATATTCTGTTCGTTTCTATACAATACCTACACTGATGTTATATTCTGTTCGTTTCTATACAATTCCTACACTGATGTTATATTCTGTTCGTTTCTATACAATACCTACACTGATGTTATATTCTGTTCGTTTCTATACAATTCCTACACTGATGTTATATTCTGTTCGTTTCTATACAATTCCTACACTGATGTTATATTCTGTTCGTTTCTATACAATACCTACACTGATGTTATATTCTGTTCGTTTCTATACAATTCCTACACTGATGTTATATTCTGTTCGTTTCTATACAATACCTACACTGATGTTATATTCTGTTCGTTTCTATACAATTCCTACACTGATGTTATATTCTGTTCGTTTCTATACAATTCCTACACTGATGTTATATTCTGTTCGTTTCTATACAATACCTACACTGATGTTATATTCTGTTCGTTTCTATACAATACCTACACTGATGTTATATTCTGTTCGTTTCTATACAATACCTACACTGATGTTATATTCTGTTCGTTTCTATACAATTCCTACACTGATGTTATATTCTGTTCGTTTCTATACAATACCTACACTGATGTTATATTCTGTTCGTTTCTATACAATACCTACACTGATGTTATATTCTGTTCGTTTCTATACAATTCCTACACTGATGTTATATTCTGTTCGTTTCTATACAATACCTACACTGATGTTATATTCTGTTCGTTTCTATACAATTCCTACACTGATGTTATATTCTGTTCGTTTCTATACAATTCCTACACTGATGTTATATTCTGTTCGTTTCTATACAATACCTACACTGATGTTATATTCTGTTCGTTTCTATACAATTCCTACACTGATGTTATATTCTGTTCGTTTCTATACAATACCTACACTGATGTTATATTCTGTTCGTTTCTATACAATACCTACACTGATGTTATATTCTGTTCGTTTCTATACAATTCCTACACTGATGTTATATTCTGTTCGTTTCTATACAATACCTACACTGATGTTATATTCTGTTCGTTTCTATACAATATCTACACTGATGTTATATTCTGTTCGTTTCTATACAATATCTACACTGATGTTATATTCTGTTCGTTTCTATACAATACCTACACTGATGTTATATTCTGTTCGTTTCTATACAATTCCTACACTGATGTTATATTCTGTTCGTTTCTATACAATTCCTACACTGATGTTATATTCTGTTCGTTTCTATACAATACCTACACTGATGTTATATTCTGTTCGTTTCTATACAATACCTACACTGATGTTATATTCTGTTCGTTTCTATACAATTCCTACACTGATGTTATATTCTGTTCGTTTCTATACAATACCTACACTGATGTTATATTCTGTTCGTTTCTATACAGTTCCTACACTGATGTTATATTCTGTTCGTTTCTATACAATACCTACACTGATGTTATATTCTGTTCGTTTCTATACAATTCCTACACTGATGTTATATTCTGTTCGTTTCTATACAATACCTACACTGATGTTATATTCTGTTCGTTTCTATACAATTCCTACACTGATGTTATATTCTGTTCGTTTCTATACAATTCCTACACTGATGTTATATTCTGTTCGTTTCTATACAATTCCTACACTGATGTTATATTCTGTTCGTTTCTATACAATATCTACACTGATGTTATATTCTGTTCGTTTCTATACAATATCTACACTGATGTTATATTCTGTTCGTTTCTATACAATACCCTCACTGATGTTATATTCTGTTCGTTTCTATACAATACCCACACTGATGTTATATTCTGTTCGTTTCTATACAATACCTACACTGATGTTATATTCTGTTCGTTTCTATACAATTCCTACACTGATGTTATATTCTGTTCGTTTCTATACAATACCTACACTGATGTTATATTCTGTTCGTTTCTATACAATTCCTACACTGATGTTATATTCTGTTCGTTTCTATACAATACCTACACTGATGTTATATTCTGTTCGTTTCTATACAATTCCTACACTGATGTTATATTCTGTTCGTTTCTATACAATACCTACACTGATGTTATATTCTGTTCGTTTCTATACAATTCCTACACTGATGTTATATTCTGTTCGTTTCTATACAATTCCTACACTGATGTTATATTCTGTTCGTTTCTATACAGTTCCTACACTGATGTTATATTCTGTTCGTTTCTATACAATATCTACACTGATGTTATATTCTGTTCGTTTCTATACAATATCTACACTGATGTTATATTCTGTTCGTTTCTATACAGTTCCTACACTGATGTTATATTCTGTTCGTTTCTATACAATATCTACACTGATGTTATATTCTGTTCGTTTCTATACAATACCTACACTGATGTTATATTCTGTTCGTTTCTATACAATACCCACACTGATGTTATATTCTGTTCGTTTCTATACAATTCCTACACTGATGTTATATTCTGTTCGTTTCTATACAATACCTACACTGATGTTATATTCTGTTCGTTTCTACACAATTCCTACACTGATGTTATATTCTGTTCGTTTCTATACAATACCTACACTGATGTTATATTCTGTTCGTTTCTATACAATACCTACACTGATGTTATATTCTGTTCGTTTCTATACAATTCCTACACTGATGTTATATTCTGTTCGTTTCTATACAATACCTACACTGATGTTATATTCTGTTCGTTTCTATACAATATCTACACTGATGTTATATTCTGTTCGTTTCTATACAATATCTACACTGATGTTATATTCTGTTCGTTTCTATACAATACCCACACTGATGTTATATTCTGTTCGTTTCTATACAATACCTACACTGATGTTATATTCTGTTCGTTTCTATACAATTCCTACCCTGATGTTATATTCTGTTCGTTTCTATACAATACCTACACTGATGTTATATTCTGTTCGTTTCTATACAATACCTACACTGATGTTATATTCTGTTCGTTTCTATACAATTCCTACACTGATGTTATATTCTGTTCGTTTCTATACAATACCTACACTGATGTTATATTCTGTTCGTTTCTATACAATTCCTACACTGATGTTATATTCTGTTCGTTTCTATACAATACCTACACTGATGTTATATTCTGTTCGTTTCTATACAATTCCTACACTGATGTTATATTCTGTTCGTTTCTATACAATACCTACACTGATGTTATATTCTGTTCGTTTCTATACAATTCCTACACTGATGTTATATTCTGTTCGTTTCTATACAATTCCTACACTGATGTTATATTCTGTTCGTTTCTATACAATTCCTACACTGATGTTATATTCTGTTCGTTATATTCTGTTCGTTTCTATACAATACCTGATGTTATATTCTGTTCGTTTCTATACAATACCTGATGTTATATTCTGTTCGTTTCTATACAATACCCACACTGATGTTATATTCTGTTCGTTTCTATACAATACCTGATGTTATATTCTGTTCGTTTCTATACAATTCCTACACTGATGTTATATTCTGTTCGTTTCTATACAATTCCTACACTGATGTTATATTCTGTTCGTTTCTATACAATACCTACACTGATGTTATATTCTGTTCGTTTCTATACAATTCCTACACTGATGTTATATTCTGTTCGTTTCTATACAATTCCTACACTGATGTTATATTCTGTTCGTTTCTATACAATACCTACACTGATGTTATATTCTGTTCGTTTCTATACAATTCCTACACTGATGTTATATTCTGTTCGTTTCTATACAATACCTACACTGATGTTATATTCTGTTCGTTTCTATACAATTCCTACACTGATGTTATATTCTGTTCGTTTCTATACAATTCCTACACTGATGTTATATTCTGTTCGTTTCTATACAATTCCTACACTGATGTTATATTCTGTTCGTTTCTATACAATTCCTACACTGATGTTATATTCTGTTCGTTTCTATACAATACCTACACTGATGTTATATTCTGTTCGTTTCTATACAATACCTACACTGATGTTATATTCTGTTCGTTTCTATACAATACCTACACTGATGTTATATTCTGTTCGTTTCTATACAATACCTACACTGATGTTATATTCTGTTCGTTTCTATACAATACCTACACTGATGTTATATTCTGTTCGTTTCTATACAATACCTACACTGATGTTATATTCTGTTCGTTTCTATACAATACCTACACTGATGTTATATTCTGTTCGTTTCTATACAATACCTACACTGATGTTATATTCTGTTCGTTTCTATACAATTCCTACACTGATGTTATATTCTGTTCGTTTCTATACAATACCTACACTGATGTTATATTCTGTTCGTTTCTATACAATACCTACACTGATGTTATATTCTGTTCGTTTCTATACAATTCCTACACTGATGTTATATTCTGTTCGTTTCTATACAATTCCTACACTGATGTTATATTCTGTTCGTTTCTATACAATTCCTACACTGATGTTATATTCTGTTCGTTTCTATACAATACCTACACTGATGTTATATTCTGTTCGTTTCTATACAATACCTACACTGATGTTATATTCTGTTCGTTTCTATACAATACCTACACTGATGTTATATTCTGTTCGTTTCTATACAATACCTACACTGATGTTATATTCTGTTCGTTTCTATACAATTCCTACACTGATGTTATATTCTGTTCGTTTCTATACAATACCTACACTGATGTTATATTCTGTTCGTTTCTATACAATTCCTACACTGATGTTATATTCTGTTCGTTTCTATACAATTCCTACACTGATGTTATATTCTGTTCGTTTCTATAGAATTCCTACACTGATGTTATATTCTGTTCGTTTCTATACAATACCTACACTGATGTTATATTCTGTTCGTTTCTATACAATATCTACACTGATGTTATATTCTGTTCGTTTCTATACAATATGTTATACACTGATGTTATATTCTGTTCGTTTCTATACAATACCTACACTGATGTTATATTCTGTTCGTTTCTATACAATTCCTACACTGATGTTATATTCTGTTCGTTTCTATACAATTCCTACACTGATGTTATATTCTGTTCGTTTCTATACAATACCTACACTGATGTTATATTCTGTTCGTTTCTATACAATACCTACACTGATGTTATATTCTGTTCGTTTCTATACAATATCTACACTGATGTTATATTCTGTTCGTTTCTATACAATATCTACACTGATGTTATATTCTGTTCGTTTCTATACAATACCTACACTGATGTTATATTCTGTTCGTTTCTATACAATACCTACACTGATGTTATATTCTGTTCGTTTCTATACAATTCCTACACTGATGTTATATTCTGTTCGTTTCTATACAATACCTACACTGATGTTATATTCTGTTCGTTTCTATACAATTCCTACACTGATGTTATATTCTGTTCGTTTCTATACAATTCCTACACTGATGTTATATTCTGTTCGTTTCTATACAATACCTACACTGATGTTATATTCTGTTCGTTTCTATACAATTCCTACACTGATGTTATATTCTGTTCGTTTCTATACAATACCTACACTGATGTTATATTCTGTTCGTTTCTATACAATTCCTACACTGATGTTATATTCTGTTCGTTTCTATACAATATCTACACTGATGTTATATTCTGTTCGTTTCTATACAATACCTACACTGATGTTATATTCTGTTCGTTTCTATACAATACCTACACTGATGTTATATTCTGTTCGTTTCTATACAATTCCTACACTGATGTTATATTCTGTTCGTTTCTATACAATACCTACACTGATGTTATATTCTGTTCGTTTCTATACAATACCTACACTGATGTTATATTCTGTTCGTTTCTATACAATACCTACACTGATGTTATATTCTGTTCGTTTCTATACAATTCCTACACTGATGTTATATTCTGTTCGTTTCTATACAATACCTCCTACACTGATGTTATATTCTGTTCGTTTCTATACAATACCTACACACTGATGATTTATATTCTGTTCGTTTCTATACAATTCCTACACTGATGTTATATTCTGTTCGTTTCTATACAATACCTACACTGATGTTATATTCTGTTCGTTTCTATACAATACCTACACTGATGTTATATTCTGTTCGTTTCTATACAATACCTACACTGATGTTATATTCTGTTCGTTTCTATACAATTCCTACACTGATGTTATATTCTGTTCGTTTCTATACAATACCTACACTGATGTTATATTCTGTTCGTTTCTATACAATACCTACACTGATGTTATATTCTGTTCGTTTCTATACAATTCCTACACTGATGTTATATTCTGTTCGTTTCTATACAATACCTACACTGATGTTATATTCTGTTCGTTTCTATACAATACCTACACTGATGTTATATTCTGTTCGTTTCTATACAATACCTACACTGATGTTATATTCTGTTCGTTTCTATACAATACCTACACTGATGTTATATTCTGTTCGTTTCTATACAATACCTACACTGATGTTATATTCTGTTCGTTTCTATACAATACCTACACTGATGTTATATTCTGTTCGTTTCTATACAATACCTACACTGATGTTATATTCTGTTCGTTTCTATACAATTCCTACACTGATGTTATATTCTGTTCGTTTCTATACAATACCTACACTGATGTTATATTCTGTTCGTTTCTATACAATACCTACACTGATGTTATATTCTGTTCGTTTCTATACAATATCTACACTGATGTTATATTCTGTTCGTTTCTATACAATACCTACACTGATGTTATATTCTGTTCGTTTCTATACAATACCTACACTGATGTTATATTCTGTTCGTTTCTATACAATTCCTACACTGATGTTATATTCTGTTCGTTTCTATACAATTCCTACACTGATGTTATATTCTGTTCGTTTCTATACAATTCCTACACTGATGTTATATTCTGTTCGTTTCTATACAATACCTACACTGATGTTATATTCTGTTCGTTTCTATACAATACCTACACTGATGTTATATTCTGTTCGTTTCTATACAGTTCCTACTCTGATGTTATATTCTGTTCGTTTCTATACAATACCTACACTGATGTTATATTCTGTTCGTTTCTATACAATTCCTACACTGATGTTATATTCTGTTCGTTTCTATACAATACCTACACTGATGTTATATTCTGTTCGTTTCTATACAATTCCTACACTGATGTTATATTCTGTTCGTTTCTATACAATTCCTACACTGATGTTATATTCTGTTCGTTTCTATACAATACCTACACTGATGTTATATTCTGTTCGTTTCTATACAATATCTACACTGATGTTATATTCTGTTCGTTTCTATACAATATCTACACTGATGTTATATTCTGTTCGTTTCTATACAATACCTACACTGATGTTATATTCTGTTCGTTTCTATACAATACCTACACTGATGTTATATTCTGTTCGTTTCTATACAATTCCTACACTGATGTTATATTCTGTTCGTTTCTATACAATTCCTACACTGATGTTATATTCTGTTCGTTTCTATACAATACCTACACTGATGTTATATTCTGTTCGTTTCTATACAATACCTACACTGATGTTATATTCTGTTCGTTTCTATACAATTCCTACACTGATGTTATATTCTGTTCGTTTCTATACAATACCTACACTGATGTTATATTCTGTTCGTTTCTATACAATTGATGTTATATTCTGTTCGTTTCTACACTGATGTTATATTCTGTTCGTTTCTATACAATTCCTACACTGATGTTATATTCTGTTCGTTTCTATACAATACCTACACTGATGTTATATTCTGTTCGTTTCTATACAATTCCTACACTGATGTTATATTCTGTTCGTTTCTATACAATTCCTACACTGATGTTATATTCTGTTCGTTTCTATACAATTCCTACACTGATGTTATATTCTGTTCGTTTCTATACAATATCTACACTGATGTTATATTCTGTTCGTTTCTATACAATACCTACACTGATGTTATATTCTGTTCGTTTCTATACAATTCCTACACTGATGTTATATTCTGTTCGTTTCTATACAATTCCTACACTGATGTTATATTCTGTTCGTTTCTATACAATACCTACACTGATGTTATATTCTGTTCGTTTCTATACAATACCTACACTGATGTTATATTCTGTTCGTTTCTATACAATACCTACACTGATGTTATATTCTGTTCGTTTCTATACAATACCTACACTGATGTTATATTCTGTTCGTTTCTATACAATTCCTACACTGATGTTATATTCTGTTCGTTTCTATACAATACCTACACTGATGTTATATTCTGTTCGTTTCTATACAATATCTACACTGATGTTATATTCTGTTCGTTTCTATACAATACCTACACTGATGTTATATTCTGTTCGTTTCTATACAATACCTACACTGATGTTATATTCTGTTCGTTTCTATACAATTCCTACACTGATGTTATATTCTGTTCGTTTCTATACAATTCCTACACTGATGTTATATTCTGTTCGTTTCTATACAATACCTACACTGATGTTATATTCTGTTCGTTTCTATACAATACCTACACTGATGTTATATTCTGTTCGTTTCTATACAATTCCTACACTGATGTTATATTCTGTTCGTTTCTATACAATACCTACACTGATGTTATATTCTGTTCGTTTCTATACAATATCTACACTGATGTTATATTCTGTTCGTTTCTATACAATACCTACACTGATGTTATATTCTGTTCGTTTCTATACAATACCTACACTGATGTTATATTCTGTTCGTTTCTATACAATTCCTACACTGATGTTATATTCTGTTCGTTTCTATACAATTCCTACACTGATGTTATATTCTGTTCGTTTCTATACAATACCTACACTGATGTTATATTCTGTTCGTTTCTATACAATACCTACACTGATGTTATATTCTGTTCGTTTCTATACAATATCTACACTGATGTTATATTCTGTTCGTTTCTATACAATACCTACACTGATGTTATATTCTGTTCGTTTCTATACAATACCTACACTGATGTTATATTCTGTTCGTTTCTATACAATACCTACACTGATGTTATATTCTGTTCGTTTCTATACAATTCCTACACTGATGTTATATTCTGTTCGTTTCTATACAATACCTACACTGATGTTATATTCTGTTCGTTTCTATACAATTCCTACACTGATGTTATATTCTGTTCGTTTCTATACAATTCCTACACTGATGTTATATTCTGTTCGTTTCTATACAATACCCACACTGATGTTATATTCTGTTCGTTTCTATACAATTCCTACACTGATGTTATATTCTGTTCGTTTCTATACAATACCTACACTGATGTTATATTCTGTTCGTTTCTATACAATTCCTACACTGATGTTATATTCTGTTCGTTTCTATACAATTCCTACACTGATGTTATATTCTGTTCGTTTCTATACAATACCTACACTGATGTTATATTCTGTTCGTTTCTATACAATACCTACACTGATGTTATATTCTGTTCGTTTCTATACAATACCTACACTGATGTTATATTCTGTTCGTTTCTATACAATTCCTACACTGATGTTATATTCTGTTCGTTTCTATACAATACCTACACTGATGTTATATTCTGTTCGTTTCTATACAATACCTACACTGATGTTATATTCTGTTCGTTTCTATACAATTCCTACACTGATGTTATATTCTGTTCGTTTCTATACAATACCTACACTGATGTTATATTCTGTTCGTTTCTATACAATTCCTACACTGATGTTATATTCTGTTCGTTTCTATACAATACCTACACTGATGTTATATTCTGTTCGTTTCTATACAATACCTACACTGATGTTATATTCTGTTCGTTTCTATACAATACCTACACTGATGTTATATTCTGTTCGTTTCTATACAATTCCTACACTGATGTTATATTCTGTTCGTTTCTATACAATACCTACACTGATGTTATATTCTGTTCGTTTCTATACAATACCTACACTGATGTTATATTCTGTTCGTTTCTATACAATACCTACACTGATGTTATATTCTGTTCGTTTCTATACAATACCTACACTGATGTTATATTCTGTTCGTTTCTATACAATACCTACACTGATGTTATATTCTGTTCGTTTCTATACAATTCCTACCCTGATGTTATATTCTGTTCGTTTCTATACAATACCTACACTGATGTTATATTCTGTTCGTTTCTATACAATATCTACACTGATGTTATATTCTGTTCGTTTCTATACAATATCTACACTGATGTTATATTCTGTTCGTTTCTATACAATACCTACACTGATGTTATATTCTGTTCGTTTCTATACAATTCCTACACTGATGTTATATTCTGTTCGTTTCTATACAATTCCTACACTGATGTTATATTCTGTTCGTTTCTATACAATTCCTACACTGATGTTATATTCTGTTCGTTTCTATACAATACCTACACTGATGTTATATTCTGTTCGTTTCTATACAATTCCTACACTGATGTTATATTCTGTTCGTTTCTATACAATACCTACACTGATGTTATATTCTGTTCGTTTCTATACAATTCCTACACTGATGTTATATTCTGTTCGTTTCTATACAATTCCTACACTGATGTTATATTCTGTTCGTTTCTATACAATTCCTACACTGATGTTATATTCTGTTCGTTTCTATACAATATCTACACTGATGTTATATTCTGTTCGTTTCTATACAATACCTACACTGATGTTATATTCTGTTCGTTTCTATACAATACCTACACTGATGTTATATTCTGTTCGTTTCTATACAATACCTACACTGATGTTATATTCTGTTCGTTTCTATACAATTCCTACACTGATGTTATATTCTGTTCGTTTCTATACAATTCCTACACTGATGTTATATTCTGTTCGTTTCTATACAATACCTACACTGATGTTATATTCTGTTCGTTTCTATACAATACCTACACTGATGTTATATTCTGTTCGTTTCTATACAATATCTACACTGATGTTATATTCTGTTCGTTTCTATACAATATCTACACTGATGTTATATTCTGTTCGTTTCTATACAATACCTACACTGATGTTATATTCTGTTCGTTTCTATACAATACCCACACTGATGTTATATTCTGTTCGTTTCTATACAATTCCTACACTGATGTTATATTCTGTTCGTTTCTATACAATACCTACACTGATGTTATATTCTGTTCGTTTCTATACAATTCCTACACTGATGTTATATTCTGTTCGTTTCTATACAATTCCTACACTGATGTTATATTCTGTTCGTTTCTATACAATACCTACACTGATGTTATATTCTGTTCGTTTCTATACAATTCCTACACTGATGTTATATTCTGTTCGTTTCTATACAATACCTACACTGATGTTATATTCTGTTCGTTTCTATACAATTCCTACACTGATGTTATATTCTGTTCGTTTCTATACAATTCCTACACTGATGTTATATTCTGTTCGTTTCTATACAATTCTGTTCACAATTGTTATATTCTGTTCGTTTCTATACAATACCTACACTGATGTTATATTCTGTTCGTTTCTATACAATTCCTACACTGATGTTATATTCTGTTCGTTTCTATACAATTCCTACACTGATGTTATATTCTGTTCGTTTCTATACAATACCTACACTGATGTTATATTCTGTTCGTTTCTATACAATACCTACACTGATGTTATATTCTGTTCGTTTCTATACAATTCCTACACTGATGTTATATTCTGTTCGTTTCTATACAATACCTACACTGATGTTATATTCTGTTCGTTTCTATACAATACCTACACTGATGTTATATTCTGTTCGTTTCTATACAATACCTACACTGATGTTATATTCTGTTCGTTTCTATACAATTCCTACACTGATGTTATATTCTGTTCGTTTCTATACAATACCTACACTGATGTTATATTCTGTTCGTTTCTATACAATACCTACACTGATGTTATATTCTGTTCGTTTCTATACAATACCTACACTGATGTTATATTCTGTTCGTTTCTATACAATTCCTACACTGATGTTATATTCTGTTCGTTTCTATACAATACCTACACTGATGTTATATTCTGTTCGTTTCTATACAATACCCTACACTGATGTTATATTCTGTTCGTTTCTATACAATATCTACACTGATGTTATATTCTGTTCGTTTCTATACAATACCTACACTGATGTTATATTCTGTTCGTTTCTATACAATTCCTACACTGATGTTATATTCTGTTCGTTTCTATACAATTCCTACACTGATGTTATATTCTGTTCGTTTCTATACAATACCTACACTGATGTTATATTCTGTTCGTTTCTATACAATACCTACACTGATGTTATATTCTGTTCGTTTCTATACAATACCTACACTGATGTTATATTCTGTTCGTTTCTATACAATACCTACACTGATGTTATATTCTGTTCGTTTCTATACAATACCTACACTGATGTTATATTCTGTTCGTTTCTATACAATACCTACACTGATGTTATATTCTGTTCGTTTCTATACAATACCTACACTGATGTTATATTCTGTTCGTTTCTATACAATATCCTACACTGATGTTATATTCTGTTCGTTTCTATACAATACCTACACTGATGTTATATTCTGTTCGTTTCTATACAATTCCTACACTGATGTTATATTCTGTTCGTTTCTATACAATTCCTACACTGATGTTATATTCTGTTCGTTTCTATACAATTCCTACACTGATGTTATATTCTGTTCGTTTCTATACAATACCTACACTGATGTTATATTCTGTTCGTTTCTATACAATACCTACACTGATGTTATATTCTGTTCGTTTCTATACAATTCCTACACTGATGTTATATTCTGTTCGTTTCTATACAATACCTACACTGATGTTATATTCTGTTCGTTTCTATACAATTCCTACACTGATGTTATATTCTGTTCGTTTCTATACAATTCCTACACTGATGTTATATTCTGTTCGTTTCTATACAACAATTCCTACCTACACTGATGTTATATTCTGTTCGTTTCTATACAATACCTACACTGATGTTATATTCTGTTCGTTTCTATACAATTCCTACACTGATGTTATATTCTGTTCGTTTCTATACAATACCTACACTGATGTTATATTCTGTTCGTTTCTATACAATACCTACACTGATGTTATATTCTGTTCGTTTCTATACAATTCCTACACTGATGTTATATTCTGTTCGTTTCTATACAATACCTACACTGATGTTATATTCTGTTCGTTTCTATACAATACCTACACTGATGTTATATTCTGTTCGTTTCTATACAATTCCTACACTGATGTTATATTCTGTTCGTTTCTATACAATTCCTACACTGATGTTATATTCTGTTCGTTTCTATACAATACCTACACTGATGTTATATTCTGTTCGTTTCTATACAATACCTACACTGATGTTATATTCTGTTCGTTTCTATACAATACCTACACTGATGTTATATTCTGTTCGTTTCTATACAATACCTACACTGATGTTATATTCTGTTCGTTTCTATACAATTCCTACACTGATGTTATATTCTGTTCGTTTCTATACAATTCCTACACTGATGTTATATTCTGTTCGTTTCTATACAATACCTACACTGATGTTATATTCTGTTCGTTTCTATACAATTCCTACACTGATGTTATATTCTGTTCGTTTCTATACAATACCTACACTGATGTTATATTCTGTTCGTTTCTATACAATACCTACACTGATGTTATATTCTGTTCGTTTCTATACAATATACACTGATGTTATATTCTGTTCGTTTCTATACAATACCTCACACTGATGTTATATTCTGTTCGTTTCTATACAATTCCTACACTGATGTTATATTCTGTTCGTTTCTATACAATTCCTACACTGATGTTATATTCTGTTCGTTTCTATACAATACCTACACTGATGTTATATTCTGTTCGTTTCTATACAATACCTACACTGATGTTATATTCTGTTCGTTTCTATACAATTCCTACACTGATGTTATATTCTGTTCGTTTCTATACAATTCCTACACTGATGTTATATTCTGTTCGTTTCTATACAATATCTACACTGATGTTATATTCTGTTCGTTTCTATACAATACCTACACTGATGTTATATTCTGTTCGTTTCTATACAATACCTACACTGATGTTATATTCTGTTCGTTTCTATACAATACACTGATGTTATATTCTGTTCGTTTCTATACACCTACACTGATGTTATATTCTGTTCGTTTCTATACAATACCTACACTGATGTTATATTCTGTTCGTTTCTATACAATACCTACACTGATGTTATATTCTGTTCGTTTCTATATTCACTGATGTTATATTCTGTTCGTTTCTATACAATACCTACACTGATGTTATATTCTGTTCGTTTCTATACAATTCCTACACTGATGTTATATTCTGTTCGTTTCTATACAATACACTGATGTTATATTCTGTTCGTTTCTACAATTCCTGATGTTATATTCTGTTCGTTTCTATACAATACCTACACTGATGTTATATTCTGTTCGTTTCTATACAATTCCTACACTGATGTTATATTCTGTTCGTTTCTATACAATTCCTACACTGATGTTATATTCTGTTCGTTTCTATACAATACCTACACTGATGTTATATTCTGTTCGTTTCTATACAATACCTACACTGATGTTATATTCTGTTCGTTTCTATACAATACCTACACTGATGTTATATTCTGTTCGTTTCTATACAATTCCTACACTGATGTTATATTCTGTTCGTTTCTATACAATTCCTACACTGATGTTATATTCTGTTCGTTTCTATACAATTACACTGATGTTATATTCTGTTCGTTTCTATACAATACTACACTGATGTTATATTCTGTTCGTTTCTATACAATTCCTACACTGATGTTATATTCTGTTCGTTTCTATACAATTCCTACACTGATGTTATATTCTGTTCGTTTCTATACAATTCCTACACTGATGTTATATTCTGTTCGTTTCTATACAATTCCTACACTGATGTTATATTCTGTTCGTTTCTATACAATACCTACACTGATGTTATATTCTGTTCGTTTCTATACAATACCTACACTGATGTTATATTCTGTTCGTTTCTATACAATACCCTACACTGATGTTATATTCTGTTCGTTTCTATACAATATCTACACTGATGTTATATTCTGTTCGTTTCTATACAATACCTACACTGATGTTATATTCTGTTCGTTTCTATACAATACCTACACTGATGTTATATTCTGTTCGTTTCTATACAATCCTACACTGATGTTATATTCTGTTCGTTTCTATACAATACCCACACTGATGTTATATTCTGTTCGTTTCTATACAATACCTACACTGATGTTATATTCTGTTCGTTTCTATACAATACCTACACTGATGTTATATTCTGTTCGTTTCTATACAATTCCTACACTGATGTTATATTCTGTTCGTTTCTATACAATACCTACACTGATGTTATATTCTGTTCGTTTCTATACAATATCTACACTGATGTTATATTCTGTTCGTTTCTATACAATATCTACACTGATGTTATATTCTGTTCGTTTCTATACAATACCCACACTGATGTTATATTCTGTTCGTTTCTATACAATTCCTACTCTGATGTTATATTCTGTTCGTTTCTATACAATACCTACACTGATGTTATATTCTGTTCGTTTCTATACAATTCCTACACTGATGTTATATTCTGTTCGTTTCTATACAATTCCTACACTGATGTTATATTCTGTTCGTTTCTATACAATACCTACACTGATGTTATATTCTGTTCTGTTTCTATACAATTCCTACACTGATGTTATATTCTGTTCGTTTCTATACAATACCTACACTGATGTTATATTCTGTTCGTTTCTATACAATACCTACACTGATGTTATATTCTGTTCGTTTCTATACAATACCTACACTGATGTTATATTCTGTCTGTTTCTATACAATTCCTACACTGATGTTATATTCTGTTCGTTTCTATACAATACTACACTGATGTTATATTCTGTTCGTTTCTATACAATACCTACACTGATGTTATATTCTGTTCGTTTCTATACAATTCCTACACTGATGTTATATTCTGTTCGTTTCTATACAATTCCTACACTGATGTTATATTCTGTTCGTTTCTACAATACCTACACTGATGTTATATTCTGTTCGTTTCTATACAATACCTACACTGATGTTATATTCTGTTCGTTTCTATACAATACCCTACACTGATGTTATATTCTGTTCGTTTCTATACAATACCTACACTGATGTTATATTCTGTTCGTTTCTATACAATACCTACACTGATGTTATATTCTGTTCGTTTCTATACAATTCCTACACTGATGTTATATTCTGTTCGTTTCTATACAATTCCTACACTGATGTTATATTCTGTTCGTTTCTATACAATACCTACACTGATGTTATATTCTGTTCGTTTCTATACAATTCCTACACTGATGTTATATTCTGTTCGTTTCTATACAATTCCTACACTGATGTTATATTCTGTTCGTTTCTATACAATTCCTACACTGATGTTATATTCTGTTCGTTTCTATACAATTCCTACACTGATGTTATATTCTGTTCGTTTCTATACAATACCTACACTGATGTTATATTCTGTTCGTTTCTATACAATTCCTACACTGATGTTATATTCTGTTCGTTTCTATACAATACCTTTCTACACTGATGTTATATTCTGTTCGTTTCTATACAATACCTACACTGATGTTATATTCTGTTCGTTTCTATACAATACCTACACTGATGTTATATTCTGTTCGTTTCTATACAATACCTACACTGATGTTATATTCTGTTCGTTTCTATACAATACCTACACTGATGTTATATTCTGTTCGTTTCTATACAATACCTACACTGATGTTATATTCTGTTCGTTTCTATACAATACCTACACTGATGTTATATTCTGTTCGTTTCTATACAATACCTACACTCATGTTATATTCTGTTCGTTTCTATAGAATTCCTACACTGATGTTATATTCTGTTCGTTTCTATAGAATTCCTACTCTGATGTTATATTCTGTTCGTTTCTATACAATTCCTACACTGATGTTATATTCTGTTCGTTTCTATACAATTCCTACACTGATGTTATATTCTGTTCGTTTCTATACAATACCCACACTGATGTTATATTCTGTTCGTTTCTATACAATACCTACACTGATGTTATATTCTGTTCGTTTCTATACAATTCCTACTCTGATGTTATATTCTGTTCGTTTCTATACAATACCCACACTGATGTTATATTCTGTTCGTTTCTATGCAATACCTACACTGATGTTATATTCTGTTCGTTTCTATACAATTCCTACACTGATGTTATATTCTGTTCGTTTCTATACAATACCCACACTGATGTTATATTCTGTTCTGTTTCTATACAATACCTACACTGATGTTATATTCTGTTCGTTTCTATACAATTCCTACACTGATGTTATATTCTGTTCGTTTCTATACAATTCCTACACTGATGTTATATTCTGTTCGTTTATATACAATTCCTACACTGATGTTATATTCTGTTCGTTTCTATACAATTCCTACACTGATGTTATATTCTGTTCGTTTCTATACAATACCCACACTGATGTTATATTCTGTTCGTTTCTATACAATACCTACACTGATGTTATATTCTGTTCGTTTCTATACAATTCCTACACTGATGTTATATTCTGTTCTGTTTCATACAATTCCTACACTGATGTTATATTCTGTTCGTTTCTATACAATTCCCACCTGATGTTATATTCTGTTCGTTTCTATACAATACCTACACTGATGTTATATTCTGTTCGTTTCTATACAATTCCTACACTGATGTTATATTCTGTTCTGTTTCTATACAATTCCTACACTGATGTTATATTCTGTTCGTTTCTATACAACATCTACACTGATGTTATATTCTGTTCGTTTCTATACAATACCTACACTGATGTTATATTCTGTTCGTTTCTATACAATTCCTACACTGATGTTATATTCTGTTCGTTTCTATACAATTCTTACACTGATGTTATATTCTGTTCGTTTCTATACAATTCCTACCACTGATGTTATATTCTGTTCGTTTCTATACAATACCTACACTGATGTTATATTCTGTTCGTTTCTATACAATACCTACACTGATGTTATATTCTGTTCGTTTCTATACAATTCCTACACTGATGTTATATTCTGTTCGTTTCTATACAATACCTACACTGATGTTATATTCTGTCTGTTTCTATACAATTCCTACACTGATGTTATATTCTGTTCGTTTCTATACAATACCTACACTGATGTTATATTCTGTTCGTTTCTATACAATACCTACACTGATGTTATATTCTGTTCGTTTCTATACAATTCCTACACTGATGTTATATTCTGTCTGTTTCTATACAATTCCCTACACTGATGTTATATTCTTGTCTGTTTCTATACAATCTACACCGATGTTATATTCTGTTCGTTTCATACAATATTGCACACTGATGTTATATTCTGTTCGTTTCTATACAATACCTACACTGATGTTATATTCTGTTCGTTTCTATACAATTCCTACACTGATGTTATATTCTGTTCGTTTCTATACAATACCTACACTGATGTTATATTCTGTTCGTTTCTATACAATACCTACACTGATGTTATATTCTGTTCGTTTCTATACAATTCCTACACTGATGTTATATTCTGTTCGTTTCTATACAATTCCTACCTGATGTTATTCTTCTGATGTTTCTATACAATACCTACACTGATGTTATATTCTGTTCGTTTCTATACAATACCTACACTGATGTTATATTCTGTTCGTTTCTATACAATACCTACACTGATGTTATATTCTGTTCGTTTCTATACAATACCTACACTGATGTTATATTCTGTTCGTTTCTATACAATTCCTACACTGATGTTATATTCTGTTCGTTTCTATACAATACCTACACTGATGTTATATTCTGTTCGTTTCTATACAATATCTACACTGATGTTATATTCTGTTCGTTTCTATACAATACCCACACTGATGTTATATTCTGTTCGTTTCTATACAATACCCACACTGATGTTATATTCTGTTCGTTTCTATACAATTCCTACACTGATGTTATATTCTGTTCGTTTCTATACAATACCTACACTGATGTTATATTCTGTCTCGTTTCTATACAATACCTACACTGATGTTATATTCTGTTCGTCTCTATACAATACCTACACTGATATTATATTCTGTTCGTTTCTATACACCCTACCCTGATGTTATATTCTGTTCGTTTCTATACAATACCCACACTGATGTTATATTCTTGTCCCGTTTCTATACAATTCCTACACTGATGTTATATTCTGTTCGTTTCTATACAATACCTACACTGATGTTATATTCTGTTCTGTTTCTATACAATTCCTACACTGATGTTATATTCTGTTCGTTTCTATACAATACCTACACTGATGTTATATTCTGTTCGTTTTCTATACAATTCCTACACTGATGTTATATTCTGTTCGTTTCTATACAATTCCTACACTGATGTTATATTCTGTTCGTTTCATACAATATCCCTGATGTTATATTCTACACTGATGTTATATTCTGTCTCGTTTCTATACAATACCTCTACACTGATGTTATATTCTGTTCGTTTCTATACAATTCTACTACACTGATGTTATATTCTGTTCGTTTCTATACAATACAATGACCCCACACTGATGTTATATTCTTTCTGTCTGTTCCTACATACAATATACAATACCACACTGATGTTATATTCTCTGTCTCGTTCTCTATACAATTCCTACACTGATGTTATATTCTGCTCGTTTCCTATACAATACCTACACTGATGTTATATTCTGTCTGTTTCTATACAATTCCTACCCTGATGTTATATTCTGTTCGTTTCATACAATACCTACACTGATGTTATATTCTTGTTCGTTTCTATACAATTCCTACACTGATGTTATATTCTGTTCGTTTCTATACAATACCTACACTGATGTTATATTCTGTTCGTTTCTATACAATTCCTACACTGATGTTATATTCTGTTCGTTTCTATATTCTGCTTCGTTTCTATACAATTCCTACACTGATGTTATATTCTGTTCGTTTCTATACAATTCCTACACTGATGTTATATTCTTGTTCGTTTCTATACAATTCCCACACTGATGTTATATTCTGTCTGTTTCTATACAATTCCTACACACTGATGTTATATTCTTTGTCTGTTTCTATACAATATCTACAACTGATGTTATATTCTTGTTCGTTTCTATACAATATCTAACACTGATGTTATATTCTGTCTGTTTCTATACAATCCTACACTGATGTTATATTCTGTTCGTTTCTATACAATATCTACACTGATGTTATATTCTTGT